>NW_005187659.1:470024-515608 GCF_000239375.1 Pundamilia nyererei | reverse complement strand
TATATATTAAAATTGACAGTAAATAAAAGCATATATAACTTTCTTCTGACCTGTAGTGTTTTTTTATGTGCGATTTGCACACCTTCAGCTGTAGAAATGCCTGCCTTCCCTTGAAAATAAATAAAAGAAATGGAAAAGACCTTGTGGTGCTCAAATTGCCAAAATGCACATTTAAAAATGTTTAGCAGCACATTAAATGTATTAAAGTCCACAAATCACACAGTTAGCAGTTATAGACTAAATCCTACCCCTATATCACTTCTTTTGAAAAATGACACATTTTAATGTAATTTTGCCTCTGCACACCATTGCCATGGATTATAGACCAGATAGTGAAAATGTGATTAAAGTAGAGACATTCAGCTTTAATTTTGATTAGTTTTATTAGATTAGCTGCACATAGTCCCCCACTTTCAGAGACTCAGCTGAAAAGCTACATTCCCTCCCTTGAGATGCCCCACTAGGCATTTACTGCAGCCACCTTCATTAGCCATTTCTTTATGTGCCTTTCTGCAATCAGGCTTGTCTTGAGTAACTGAAAAGCAAGCTCTGTTGGATTGATTTCAGGTTAATAATTTGGCCAGTGAAGAATATCCTATTTCTTAACCTGGAGAAACTCCTGGGTTTCTTTTCCAATATGCCTTGGGTCTTGCATTAGGAAGTGCTATCTGACAATTTTGCACCATTTGGTTGAATCTGAGCTGAGCATATAGCCCTTTAAATTTTGCAATACATCCTACTACTTTTATCAGCAGTCACATCATCAATAAACACTAGTTGCCTTGTTCCACTGGTCAGCACGCATACCCATGTCACAACATTGCCTCCACCATGTTTGACAGACGGTAGGTAGATTTATTTTTCTTTGCAGACCTTTGTAGGCTCTTTGAAATGTTTTCTGATAAAGCCAAGTCGAGCCTTCCTGTTTTTGATTGTACCAATTTTGTAACATTTTGTAAACCCTCTGTATTTCCTATCGTGAAGGCATTTCTTGATTGTAGACTGTGACAATGATGCAGCTACCTCTTCAAGAATGTTCTTAAATTTCATAGATTGTGAAGTTGTATTTCTTAACCATAGAAATAATATTGTCATCACTGTTGAATATTCCTGTCATCATAATTATTTAAACTGAGAGTTGTATGCCTAATTCTATATTCAGTGTGATTAGTGTACATTTTAAAGCCCATTCTTTATTTCAGTAATTTTTACAGCTTATGAATGAAACAGTACAGATTATGTAGTTTCAACCAACTTCTTTAACTTAACATATTTAAATTCAAAAACAGGGCCACCTCCACATTCTTCTTTGGCTGTAACATTAACTTGGAATATGAACGAAATGGGAGCAGAAGTTTGGTTTTTTTTTGTGTTTTTTTCAGTATCTGCACACGAGTACTACAAAAAAGATGCCTACAGACAAGTAAAGGACAAGTTTATAGACATTTCACATTCACAGCTGAGGCCACAAAGTTTTCAGTTCACCCCACCTGTGTATCTGGAAAACCCATGCCAACCCCAAACTACGAAGGCAGGATTACAGCAGGACTTTTTTTCTTGCCTGACTCATTTACTGCAATTTAAACTAAATAATGAAGAACTGTAAAAATGAAACTTACAATAAATGATCTGTGATTGAGGTGTAAAATGAGAAAAAAAACTCCTCCTCTAAGATAACCCGCGATCATTAGTGTCATTGTGGGTTTGTTTTTGTGACGCAGGTTCAGAACATCAGCCAGTCAATGGAGGTGCTGGACCTAAGGACGTACAGGGATCTACAGTATGTCAGAAACACAGAGAGTCTAATGAAAGTGGTAGATGGAAAGCTGAAGGTGGCCTCTGAAAATCCCCGCAGCCTCAATCCAAAGGGCTTTCAGGTAATTGGCTCTGTGTCTCCTCATGTACAGTGTGTGTGTTGGTGTTTATATGTGTGTATATTATTGTCAAGTGAATGCAGACACTGTTGATTTGGCACTGCTCGCCAAACTTATGCATTGCAATCTCTTTTGCTCTTCACAGACAATAAAATTTTGTATGACTCGCGATGCACTGCAGCATAAACATAGGTACACAAATTCATTTCCAGTCTTATATGAGTTCTTTTGTCATGCACAGAGAAATCCAAGTAAATCGCACACTCATGAGTGATTAAATTCTTGGACCTAGAAAAAGTATGGGGTTTTTTTATGGGGGGGAGGGGGGTTGCATTTGTCTCTTTGTATCCATTTGTTCTCTATCTTCAGTGAGCTTACTACTTGATATACTTAACATTCTGCTGTCTGCCTTTAGATAACAGGCACATACATTCACATTTATCTCTACCTTATCTGTCTACAAGCTAGGGCTTAGCTGCCATTATTAGTAAGCCTTTTTGTCTTCCTGTCAGCAGGCTGTCCTACTGGGGTTTTTTAACATTTCTCACACTCTTACAGATATTAGATGGACCATAAAATAGTTTGATTAAAAGATGGCTTGATAAATGATAAGTGTGCTTTACTGCTGGGTCCATACTGCAGCACAAGGACAAGCACGAATGCCTGTGTTTTGCTTTCAGTGTGTTTTATGAAAGCCATTCCAAAGAAGGTAATGAAGATGTTTATAAAATTAACCAATTCATCAGCACTGCCTGAGATGACTAAAATATGCAGAACGAAATGAGTTATATCTTCTGATCTATCTTAATTCAACAAAGAGGGGAAAAAGCTGGATTTGTCCAGACCAGGTTGGCTGATGAATGCGTGCAGCTTAAAGTTGCCGATGGCAGAGTGCGGGAGATTAACGAGAGTGAATTTTCTCTTCTTGAAAAAGTGAAAATGAGATTTATGATGTGGCGCCACAGGGCTGAGAGCTGCTCCATCACCAGATTTACGATAAACCTTAACAAGGAGGAAACAGCCCCTCCTGTGGCGGCCACACTTTATTGATACGCCCAATTCTCTCTTGAGCCCACTTCTCTCCACGTAGGCAGCCAGGTTCTCCTGCAGCTTCCTGTACTCCTACGGACATGTTGTTCTTTTAACTTCTAAACACACGATGAGTCACAGTCCAAGTTTATTTACAACTAGCTCTGCAACTGCAGCAAGTAGGTGAAGTTTCATCACCCAAAACAGATCACAGGCGTTTGGCCAATTTGAATAGTGTTTCTCATATAGGTGGCTTTCCAATCCAAAATATTTTCAAAGGAAGTAAAACTGTATTTACAGACATGGAAAAACAAAATATTTGCTTTTTAAATAGATAAAATATTCCTTTTGTCCTTGAAAGAAGATAAAAGGACATCTAATTTCAGGGTATTGACATAAAATATTAAGAATAGACGTTGTACATCTCATTAAAAATCAAAGGTCTATAGTTTTGAACAGATAAACCAGAACCTAATGGAGACATAAGCTTTATGAACCACAAACACCAAGGGAAGATTGCACTCACTCCCATGTACTGACTATCACAGGGCAGTTGTGTCCCCTATCTTGACTATTCTCTAAGGGTGTAATCCTCTTCCCCCTTTTCTGTGATAACTATCACAGGAGTTAAAAGACAAGGTGACCCAGCTGCTCCCCCTGTTGCCAGTGCTGGAACAGTACAAGACTGATGCCAAGATGATCCTGCGTCTTCGGGAGGAAGTAAGGAATCTGTCCTTGGTGCTTATGGCTATCCAAGAGGAGATGGGGGCCTACGATTATGAGGAGCTGCGACAGAGAGTCCTGCTACTTGAAACCAGACTCCACTCCTGCATGCAGAAACTTGGTATATATGGAAACGATTGTGGGTGTTTGTATGTGGTCATTGTTACCCAATTAAAAATGCATTACCATATATCATTGCAGCATTTAATCAATTTGACAACAGTTGCACAGAACAGAATTAATGATTACACTAGGATCATCGCTGGTCAAAACTCTGTAGCATGTAGTTAACATTTCCACTTTGCTCTGATCTCAAATGATCTGCATAAATTGAGAAAAACTGGCCTAGAAAAATGGAATGAATAATAGATTGCATTTGTGTGTAATGTGTTAGCTTAAACTGATGATTTTACAAAAACCCCACACATATAAACTGATGAGTTAACAAAAAAGACTGCAGTTACAGTTTAGCCCTTAGCTAATTTGCGTTTTATTATAGTTTTACATTTGAAAATGAACCAAGAGAATTAAAAAAAAAATAATGCTCACTTTTTGAGTACTGGGTAAAAACCAGAACAGTAAAACAACAATGGAAATATAAAAATGATGCCGCAAAGTCAGTCGGTGAACCAGTTTTTGTGTATTACAGATTTCAAAAAGCAAACACAAGATCGCATTGTGGAGAATCACAAATGAAAACAAGACAACAGAAGATGACTGCACAAAATATTTATCTACGCATTTATCTGAGATAATGGTACAAATAGTACATTTTCTTAGTGTACAAAAATTTAAACTTCTACAGTGAAAACAATTGAACTGAACAATCTGAACCAAAACAAATGAAATGCCATATTTCAGATGAATTATAAAAGAAAACTAGTGTGATCTGATAGAGAAAACACCTGAGTGCATGTGCGTCTGTGTGGCCTCTTAGGTATGTAGGCATACATGCTTTCTTAATTCTTCTGCCTCTTTGACCTCCAGGCTGTGGGAAGCTCACTGGCGTCAGTAATCCCATCACAGTACGTGCATCAGGGTCAAGGTTCGGCTCCTGGATGACAGATACTATGATACCCAGTTCCGACAACAGAGTGAGTTTCTCAACTGCTGCATTTCACAAATACAGGAACACAGGATTATTATTATTATTATTATTATTATTATTATTATTATTATTGTTATTATTAGGATAACCAAGCAAAGAGGATAACCACAGTCAACCTTCTCAGTGAGGAAAAAAATGAAGAAAATATGTGTCAGGGCAGTGCCACTATACGGCACTTCAGTGACTGATGCACTGTTTTCCATGAAAATGACTTCTCATGAGCTTTCAAGGGGGAGAGAGAGTGAGAAAAATGGGAATCCAAAGCTGTGCCACTGATGGATAGCGTATCTTTCCCTCCTCCCTGTCTTCCTCTGTCACTACAACTCCAGCTGATTAATCACTTCATCATCAGTGGAGAAATGAATGAGATGTTTGGGCAAAAGTTTTCCAAATCACTTGGGTAATTACCAGGAGTGTGCTCTGGACCCAAATGATATAGTAATGGGTTCAGCTGATCAGACATGACATGCAGTTTTGTACGGCCAGGCACATGGCAAGAAGCAGCAGGAAAGAGACAAGGGAAGAATAATATAGAAGATTAAGGGTGGTCTATGGTGACTGAGATGAAACGGTGGTGTTGGAAAAGTGGAAGACTGCATTATTAGCCATGTGTAGAAGAGAAGGGAAACTGATTAAGTTTAAGAGGAGAGATGAGCTTGGCCTTTTTCTTTCCTGCAATGAATCATAACAGCCTAAATAGGTGTTGTGGACAGAAAAGGTCAATTTTTGTGACTGAATGTCCTGATCTTTGTCTTTAATCACCTGGCTCAATCACTTCAATCTCTCCGAGTATTAATAGGCAGATACATCAGCAATGCCACATTAAGATCCGCAGCAATAATCATAATCATTCTGGGGAAATTTCATTGTTGCTCATGAGCCAAAGGCAAAGGAGGAAAAAATCGGAATGTGCAAGAGCTTTGCTTTACTCAATTTCTGTCTCCTATTCTATTCTAGAGACCCAAATTAGCAGGCATAGGAGAAACAACGCTTAATGCTCTATAATCTCCCCTCCTACATAATTCAGCCGCTGTGTCTCTTCACCATCAGCTCCTCCCATACCCTTCCTTTCTCCTCTGTGCATTTGAAAATACTTACTCTACAATGGAGAAGCAAGCAAAAGTGGGACAAGAAAGAAAAATTGCAGTAAGAGAATCAGAAAAAGCAGTAGATCGTAGCAAAGCTTTCCTTCAAATGTTCAAGAGAAAAATAACCATCTAAGCCAACTGCAGTTTAATTGAATCAATTAAAAGCTGAACTGTGCCTCAGTGAGAGCACTGAGGGAATGAGATGGGAAATGCAGCCAGAGAGGGGCCATGTCAGTGGAGAGATCCGCTGAGAGTGCTTGAGGAAAAAGATAGAGTTGCTAAATGGATTGATTTTCTGTAAATGTGGACTGGAAAGGGCAAGGAGCACAAGCAGTGGTTGACTGCAAAGCGCAGGCAACATCTTCACTCCCACATGCCTGGCAGATCAGTAGCTCTGCACACACATCGATGCATGCACAACTCAGAGAATCGATATACACACACACTCAAACAAGCACACTAAACATACACGCTAAACATTCTTATTTTAGGCCATTGCAGCTACTGATAATGAACTGTGACTTACATTTTCTTACAGAAAGGTCAAGTTTAACACAACAATATTTTTCTCCAGTAATCTCGAGACCTTCTCATTAACTTATTTTTCTGACCTTTTTTTCCTATGTTATTCATTTTTCCTTTTTCCACAGGTGTGGTCCATGGACGGTTACTTCAAGGGACGTCGGGTCCTGGAATATCGCACAATGAATGATTTCATGAAGGGCCAGAACTTTGTGCAACACTTGCTGCCACACCCTTGGGCTGGCACTGGTCATGTGGTCTACAATGGTTCACTGTACTACAACAAGTACCAGAGCAACATTATCATCAAGTACCACTTCCGTTCTCGAAGTGTGCTGGTGCAGCGCAGTTTGAGTGGGGCCGGCTATAACAACACTTTTCCCTACTCCTGGGGTGGCTCCTCTGACATCGACCTGATGGCGGACGAGAATGGCCTATGGGCTGTTTACACCACCATCCCTAATGCTGGAAACATTGTCATCAGCCGCCTGGAGCCTCAGAGTCTGGAGGTGCTGCAGACTTGGGACACAGGCTTTCCTAAGCGGAGTGCTGGAGAGTCTTTTATGATCTGCGGCACACTATATGTCACCAACTCCCACCTGGCTGGTGCCAAGATCTATTTTGCTTATTACACCAACACATCAAGCTATGAGTACACAGACATCCCCTTCCACAATCAATACTCCCATATTTCCATGATGGACTATAACCCCAGGGAGAGGGTCCTTTATACCTGGAACAACGGACACCAGGTGCTGTACAATGTCACACTCTTCCAGGTTATTAAGACTTCTGGAGACTGAGGACCCTCAGACTGACTGATTTAAAAAATGCTGTGATTATTGTTCTGGGGTGTCAGAGGTGGGGGGCACAGACTATGGGAGGTTTGGGTTGGGGGCTTTAATGTATGGGTATAGGCTTGGATTTTTTTTTTTTAAATGAATTTCAAACTTCATAGAGTGCTATTACTCACATTCTCAAAAAACCATCCGACAGTAAGGTCGGCAAAGATACAAAGACTGAGCGCTTCTCTCTCTTTTTTTCTTTCTGTGATGAGTAAGCATGGTTCTTTTTATTTGTGATGATAAATAAATATCCTCTTTACCATTTATGCTTTTGTATTTCATTGTCACTTTGATTTCAAAAACCTTAGATTAAATTTTGGAAGAGGTGAAAAATCTGTCTGAAAATGTGGTTTCAAACTTGAAAGGCTCAAATAGGAGTAACATTTCCTTTGTCTGTGTTGTTAATGTTCCTGTTATTTCCTTGAAGCCTAGCTCAGACAGATACAAAGCACAAAAGATGCATTTAGAATAATATTGAAGCTATTTTTCTAGCCTGAAATACTTAAACACACAAAATATGCCAAATGATACCATTTTAAACCAATTAAAATAATGCAATAATTATATCTACTCTATTCTACCAAATCACAAGATGATGAAAGGACAGCATGAGAATACTGACAAGACCATTTCTAAGGTTGCATTAAATTATAGGTCTGGAAAAATCACCAAAGCTTTTCCATCTGAAAACAACAGAGCACAGCACTCTGTGAACGCAGGATAATAAAATTCAAACAGCGTTGAATTTAACTGCAACGGCAACCACTTACATTTCATTTTACCAAGGTGAATTGAAAGTGCAAGCAAAACATCTGATAAAAAGAGCAGATGGTGGTGCAAAGGGTCGAGAAGAATCCACAGCAAATGAAAGACAGAATGTAAAAGGTATTACATTAGAGATGACACTTCTTTGTTATTGCTGCTTGTCAGGCTCCAATCTGCTTTAATCTTGTTAGTCCCACAGCTCCTCTCAGATGCTTTCTGCAGAAAAATGATAAAATGCAAACCACACAGTAGCACACGGCTCGCATGAAATTCTCAACCTGCAGTCCTTTTATTGCAGCTTTGTCATTATTTACCACTGAAATATTTCAGAAGCCATACTGGCATTTTGTGCTGCATGGAGGAGACAACAGCCCGCTGTGCTTCATTTCTGTGCTTTCATCTATAAGGTTTGTGCATGCTTTGCAGGGGTTGTAACATAAAATAATATCGTAGATTCAACTTTTCTCCTCTTTGTAGTAACCATGGTGGATTTATCCTAGATGACCTTTCTATCAATAAGTGCTACGCTGAAGAGAACCCCGATGAGTTCATACACAGTAGCAGCTGACATTTAAAGCACAATGCAATAAAAAAAAGGTACAAAGCATCTAACAGCATCAAACAGAAACAGTATTGACTGGGAAAAATAAAGGTTTTGGAGCTACCACAATATTACTTCACATGTAGAAGTAACTGGTTAACAAAGAAACAGATAAAAGTTAACAGAGACTGAATGTGCTCTTAACACAGGTCCACCACTCACTGCTCTCCCACTGCCCACACACACACACGCAACTGGTTTTAAAAAGCAGTGCAGCACATCCTGAATTTGCAAGAATATATACAACAGACCAAGACATCACCTATAGTATAAATAGAATTTCACCTTTTAAAAAACTTTATAGTTTATAGTTTCATAAGCACAAAATAGTATTTGAAGTTAGGCGTGACTGATTATGGCCATGAGTGGTAAAGACAGGACTGCATTTTCAAGCTAGCAAACGTTCTTGCTTTCTTCTTAACATAAAGAAAGCAAGGAAATAGTGACCCATACTAAACAGACAAATAAAGCCAAACTGGAAACAGGCACTCCTCTGAGAAATGTGAATGGAATATTTATCCATTCCACAAAATATGACATTTTTTAAGCAGTGGGGTTTTTTTTTTTATTAATGTTTCTTCAAAAGAAACAGAGTTCAAAACAGATAAGAATCAAAAGAGAGCTTTGCAAGGACCAACATATGTGCTGTTGTGCCACCCAGTTCTCACACTTAGTGCCAGTAGGTGTGGCAATAACAAAGACAGAGATCAGGGGTATAAAGAATAGCACCAAATCATTATGTGGTGACCCCATTTGAGTATTGTATCATCACATCTGTGTCAGTCTAGATCATCTTCAGCTAAGGCCAGTTTGTCAGAGCACAAACCCCTGCTGCCAAGCAACAGTACTTATGTGCCATCTTTCCTCAGGATCATCTTAAGGATAAAAGACAGTAGGCTGAAAAAGGTGGTTGTGATTCAGGGCGTGTAAAAATGTACTGTAGTAAAAATTCAGAAGCGACATGTCAAATGTTTTTAAAAAAATATATATGAGGGAAAAATATATTATAAGTTAGAGCAAGAGGTATTAGTTGAATAGATAAATTGAATTTAAAAAATAATAATTAGTGAAAGATGGTGATTTTGTGCTTATTAGCTAAATAAGTGTTTTTATTGTTCTATCAGAGTATGATGAATACAGTATGATGAATAAAGTGTGGATTCTCAGATTTAATATCTGAACAAAAATATCTGTGAAAAGCAGCTCTACACACTTCAGAATGTGTTCTGTTTAATTATGAATTAACACTAGTGACGCACTGCTGACAAAAACTACAAATGTATGTGCATTACACCACATTTTGCAGGGGATCTTGTATTAATTCAAATTACATGTCATTCCAAAAGTGCAATGGAAGCAGAGATTGACCCTTCGTTGATTGTGGATGAGAAGGCACAGTACAGTTTATATTTAGCATATAAGCTATGCCTTTATTGCTCCTCAAGCATGGGATACTGTCATGGAGTGATTATGATATAACAGAAGCATAAGAATTGACACATGTGCAACAGTACAAGGAAAAATCTTACGTAAAGCAAAAAACAGAATTTGTAAATTAGTACACGTTTAACAAGCTTGAAAGCATCTGGTATACTTTATTCTTCAACACAGCCTGAACAAAGCTCTTGGGCAGCTTTGTTGTAATTTCCTTAAGTAGTCATCTCGTTGGAATGTCCTTCAGGCTTCTTGAAGGATATTCAGAGTTCTTCTTTGAATGTTGGCTGCCTTTTGTTCTATTCTCTGTCAAGATGATCCTCACACGGCTTCAGTAATGTTGAGGTCCGGGCTCTGGGGAGACCACTGCATAGTTGATACTGTTCCATTGTGCATCTATCCAGGTATGCTTGTGCTGCATTGTCAGTTTGTTCAGGATTGTTGTTGTGCTGAAAAAAGAAGCCACTGCCAATCAGACAACGTGTTTGTGGATTAAAGTCTGATCCATAATGACCTTTTACCAGACCTCCTCTGTACATGTTGATGATGATCTGAAACAAAATTTTCCCATTTGGATTCATTGCTAAGCTTTTTTGGCTAAAAGCTATTTGGGAATCACATTGTTGATACAAAAATGCTATTTTATGACTGTCAGACTGTGATGTCTTTGACACTTCCTTTGAGTGATACATAGGTCAGCGTTAAAACAGTTTAACAAACAAAACACAATCCTCTTAAATGTCCTCAAATAAAAGGGCAGGACTGACAATAAGTATAATAAGTGAACCAATATTCAAGACCACTTTAAAACATTACAAGAACATCTGCCTCATTGGAGGTGAAACATAAAGAAAGAAGTGCTGTACTGCACAGTACTGTAAATTGAATGATTGAATAAAATCATTTACCACCAATTTAAACTGTGGATTTAATTAAAAAATTCATAGTGACAATGTTTCAGATGTTAAATTGGGATTAGGGTTAAATTAATGGTTAAAATGTTTGAAATGACTTGCTGTGTTATTATTTCATCATTCCAGGCTGGACAGCAAAGTATAATTTTACAGCAAAGTTGTTGATTCATGTCATTTGTGGTAAAGTATGAAAGAAAGTTCATGTGGAAAGACCTTTAGCTATTTCTGCAGTTGCATTTTTCATTGTTGTTGGAGTCAGCTGTGACTTTGCACATTTTCTCATAGTGCAAAGTCACAGCTACAGGACCCCAGGAAAAACAAAACAACAAACTTTAAAATTAAAGTTTGCATGAATAATAACCAAGACAGAACGTATTAACCTACAGAAATCTCTCAGCATGAGCAGCTTCCATTAATGGAGAGCTGAAATCTAAAAAGAACAATAGGCGACAGAGTGGCTTTGCTGGTTTGATTTCCTTAAAGTGGTTATGAACATGCATTCGCACATGCAGTCGGACTGATTGAGTGCAGGTGGCAGCGACAGAACTGGCTTGATAGAGTGCATGGGGTGAGATTCATCGGCAGGAGCGGAGCTACAGAACAGCTCGAGAATTAAGAAGCAAAGCCAGTTCCAGTTTAATCACGCAACCATCCTCGAGAAGAAGGGTTTGTTTTGATGGAAACACAATCATCTTTGTGAGTGCAGCTGGTCCTGAGACACTCCTCTTTGATTAAACTTGAGAGTGCATTTGCTTTCTGTCCCTTCTACTCACACAGTAGGTCATGCAGCAACTTCTGTCCTCTGAAAGGAAAACTTGCAAATCACCCCAGCCTTGTTTTATGCATCCTTTCACTGTAACCTTTTACATCACCTTCCTCATTAATTGTGCCCTCAGCCACACTTGGAACAACACCCCACCTCTTGTTCAGATTCACAGTAAACATTTCCTCTACACCCTGCCCCTTGAGGTGACACAGAAACGCTATGAACAGGGCTTTGAACATTTGTTTCCTCATGATTAAACATAACTTGCACTCAGTTTCCTAATTTTTTTCCACACTCCATATTCATGTTTGAACTCTAAAGGCATGCAAAGGTGCCGGGGTGTCGAGATGGAATAATGGGTTAGCTGGAGAAGACGCTAATTTACTCTACTCACCTCTTTGGAGAACCTTCCTCATTAATGTCCTCTTTAATTGTGTTTTAAACTTCCATTGATTCAGCACTTGCATCCCTAATCTCATTAGGTGCTGTTTTATGAAGGAAGGACAGTAGATCCATTCTGGGCTGCAACCACGGGCGATTCCATTTTATAACCTGATGTCAGAACGCTGCACTCCTCGCTGAGGCAGTAAAGGTTTACCCTTGAACTGATTTTTTTTTATGTCTCTTTCCGTAATTACAGTAAGATGCTGTTGGAGAAAAGAGATGAAATTTTAGCTCTGGTGTGCCAGAAGGGAAAAGAAGTCAGGATACATAAATACAAACATCACAATGTAGCCACAAGCTGAGCAATAACAGGCTGGTAAGTCAATATAACTGAAAAAGAAACTTTTAGAAAAAGGAAAACACTTTTCACCAGCTAAAAAAAATGAAAGATGCTAAAGGAGCCACAAATCACATCCATATACAAAGGGAATTATTATATTACTTTTTCACCAGGTGGATTAAAATTGCAAAGATTTTAATGTACATATATTTATCTTAATAAGTCACGATCACTGTCTAAATTAGATAGCAAATCTATTGTAATCAGGCCCACTGATGCACATATTGTAAGTCTCATATAAGCTATTTGCAGTTTTAGGATCATGGAGTTGATTGGTTCACTGTTGCAGCTTCACATTAGTAGTATTTAACTGGTGAAATATGCATTGGCTTTTATTATGAATTTTACCAAGAAAATACACGGTCATTGTTCGCAAATTTAGCGTGTTTTCCTGTAGTGAGTCTGCCAATCAAGAAACTGTAATGTCTTACAGCAAATTAGTTTTTCTTCCATTACTCCATGTAATGTTTAAGAGTCTTTTATGAAGAGCTTCAGGCAACAGGCTTTTTGAGCAAAGGTCACTCTCCCCCAAACTGTGTTTTTCAGACTCATTCCACATGCAGCATTAAATCCCAGAATGATGGAAAAAAGGCCAATCTTTGTCTGCTTCATCCATTAAAGTGACAACACTTTGTTTTGCAGGTCCCAGAATTTATGATTAGTAGTATTAAACTGCATTTGCTTTTACCGCTGATAACTGCAGGTGACCCTGCTCTGTGATGTTTTAAGAGAGAGGGAACTTTTTGTTTAAATGGGCCATCAGTAATTGTGGAGGGCAGAATTTTACAAAAATATTTCAATCATTATATTCAGTTGATATTTTTTGTCATGCATGTTGTTTGAAAGTTTTTGTAGTTCTTCAAAATTGTTCAAGGTTAGCCAAATTGGATAGAGAGGCTCTAGCCTCTTGGTCACTGCAAGCCTCACAGTTTTCACTCCTCAACAGTATCCTGTTCTTGAGGAGCAACAAAAGCATATTTTAAAAGCTAAAAATAGCCTCTGTACATAATCTGTATTCACATCGACCACCATCATCAGTTGCCTGGAATAGCACAATAGAGCCACTCCTATCTGCAGTGCCAAGTTTCCTAAACATATACCACTGAACATCATAGCCAAATACGTAAACTTTCATTCTATACCCCCAAAGGATTTTACTCCTTATTTTCTGAGAGTTGAGAATTCTCCCTGCAAGATTTGTGCCCAGCACTTCAAAACCCTGTCATTATAGAGTACTTTGAGTAAGCTAATGACAAAACAAAAAAAACAATTCTCAATTTAAAAATAATACGTAAAATGTGGAAAACCTGAAAGTTTGAAGACTTCCTGAATCCTTCTGCTTACTTTAATAAAGTATGTGTAGCTTGTAGATACTGCAGGTGGTATCAATATCTGCTCATTTGGTATTTGCTCAGCTAGGCCTATCAAACCTACATTGGTCTCTGACAGATACTGGATAATGTTTTTGCTTAGAATCACTGCAGAATAGTTGCAGTTTCAGGCAACCTGCTGGAACTGACGATTGCTGATGTCAATGCAGAATATCTACAGCATTTATATTTAGCAGCTAAGCTTTTATTTTGTTGCTGCCCAAGTACGGGAAACTGTCGAGGAATGATTGTGATATTACAGAAATTCTCTTAAGCTTACATATTAGTGCTTCTGGTGGAGGTGAGTTTGAAGAAAGAAATCAGTTTCAGACTTGGTGCAAACAGTATGGGCACTTTCCTCTCAAAGCATTGCTCTATCAGGCCTGCAGTGTTCAAAACATGAAGGGATAACTGATATCCTTTTGAACATTATAAGGAGCTATTTTGAATAAATTCTCATTCTAAGGCACCAGCACAGACCAAAAGCTTTCATAAATTGCTTATAAAGTGTTACTAAAACATGAATCACTGGATATTTTCTCTGTTACGCAGGTTAAGCACTGCTTAGCCTACTTAAGTCAAGAAACCTCCCAGACTCTGAACATAACTTCAAAGCAGGATAATAGTCATAATGAGTGTTTTTAAACAATTTTTATGTGTTGTGTGTGTGTGTGTGTGTGTGTGTGTGTGTGTGTGTGTGTGTGTGTGTGTGTGTGTGTGTGTGTGTGTGTGTGTGTGTGTGTCCAATTCAGCTCATTTGAAATATTGCCCATTTAAAAAACTGCAGAGAAGATGGCAACATTTCTATTTTGATTCAGGAAGTATTATATTAAACATGTAAAGAATGGAAGTGGAGCTGTTATCAGCTAAAGATCTGAATCATTCTCACTTTTACAGCTTGCTAATTAACCAGGAAAATTCACAATATTGCCTTTGTTTTCTTTCTTTGGATTATGACAATTTGTTTGTAGTGCCAATAGACTCACTGCAAACTGAACTGAGAAATAGTGTTGAAATTGCAGTTATTTTCAGATATCAGACAGGCTTTATTTAATCTGTTTGGTAAATGGATGGTTCACAAATGAGAGCATTTTCAAAATTTACTTTTTTGCATTAAACCAGCGGGAAACATTTTGACATGTGTTTAGTAAGTTATTATGTTTTAGTTTAGCGTTAATTGGTCCGACCTACTTAACACCATATTGGGTTGTATCCCATTACCAAAATCAGTATAGGTAGGAGGTTTGTAATCTTATAAATGGGGGGAAAAACGCTCAGGTTTGTTTACTAGTATTTTTCACTGGCTGGAAGCTAATATTTAAACTGGATGGATGTGTTTATTAAAGTAGTTTCTGTTTTCAGACAGGGTGCAGATATATGAAACATGCTCAGAAATGCAGGGCTGCTCATGAGCAGCAATAGAATACAGGAAACTTCAAATATGGCAGGCTAAATAAGAAAGTTCAGGCAAGGAAAGTAAAATGTTGTGAAGGAGACAGAGTGACATACAAAGTGAAATCTAGGTTAAGTGAGAAGACTGTCAGAGACCAGGCCTCATGTACTGTATGTCACGGAAATGAGATGCTGTTCTCTCCCCCAGAAGATCAAAAGATCTGTCTGAAGAGACAGAACTTTTTCCTCTTTCCTCTCTGTTCTGTGGCAAATTACAGTTTTTAAAAAGAAGAAAAAAATGTGATCCATCAAAAAACACCAGAGCATGGCCATGAGACCTCCTTTTTATAAAAACCTGTAGTTGTAAGCCACAAATATACAGAACTATAGCTGGATCAAAGTGCTCCATTTCCAGGACCTCGCTCTTGTAAACTGGACTTCATAGGTTAATTTTTTTTAAAGTTAAATAGTTTTAATTGTGAATCAGAACAAGTTTGTCTCTATATGCATTATATTTGCTCTGTATTTTTTTTCATAGTAGATACATGAACTAATATATTTTGACTTTGTGTGAAATACTACCAACTCACAACAGAACCTGTTGTTTTTAATTCACACCTGCCCCAACAGATGATTACAGATGACTTGCCTTCAGAGCAATCCATCTGACTGAACATCAGAGCAACACAATTATTACAAACATGCACAACATCTTGTACACACAAAGCACAATTTGACATTTTGACCTTGTGACATCTTTGTACTATAATACATGTCTCCTCTATTGGAGCATAAAACAATTTAGACAACAGCCTCTTTAAACCACTGAATACATTGTAAAGGTAAATATAATTCAGATGAGGAATTTTGTCAATGTGATGTAAACAAGATTAGTTCTCTTCACATAATTCATAAATTAACTATTATGGTTTGTGCAAGGAACTCAAAGGCAGGCCGCGCTGGAGTTCAGTGTTTGTGATTTTAATGAACACATTCTAATTTACAATCCGTGAGTATTTGCAGTAACTCAGAAAGATAAACAGCTACAAACAATGGAAGTTTTGAGTTTGATTTCCTTGCAGGTTAAAGTCCAGTTACCACCAAGCAAGCAAAGCTTCATTATTAAAAGAGCTGAGTTACATTACTGTATTTGTGTGGTCCAACAATACAGGAAAACTGGGGTTATATACTGTTGATAACTGTAGATGAACATCAGGTGGTTCAACACCTGAGAGAATGGCGAGACCATAACACAAGCATGATCTGATTCTCAGTAATATACGCACAAAAAATAAAATTATAATTTACAATTAGATACACAACATATATGACATATTATTGGATGTAGAGATTTTATGCTCTGGTGTTATTTTTTTATGTACGTTGCTGATTTTTTGATCCTTTATGTTTTGAGCACTATTGGTAGCTGCAAGTTACATCTGCTTGTTTGTAATACTACCATTTCTCAGCTCAAAATAGATATGTGGGAATTTGATTTTTTTTTACTCCTTATACGATCAGGATTAGCTGAAAATTTATTGTAAATCTCAAGTAATAGTTAGATTTACAATTATTAAAAATGTCATGACCCTTAAAAACTGCATTTATATTGCTCTAATTGTGGCTGAGGTGTTATTGGTTGCCTCTTTAAATAGCGAATCTTTTTCTCGTGCCATTTTCTCTCTCCCTCTCTTCCTATCTCCCTCGCTCTGCCCGCAGTCTGTGTGTGTGTGTGTGTGTGTGCTGAATTTTCCTCCAGGTTGAGAAACATGTGAGTTCATATTGTTCCCATATAACTGTTGTATAATTCATGTATTTACAGAATATGTATTCAGTTCCAAACATCCAATAAATCTTCATAATGCACACACATTCATAAAATGATTTCCCAGTATTTCCCCACACATCCATTAAAACATAATCTATGTGTCCATGGACAGACTTCTGTCCCGAAGTTTGACATTTAATAACAGTTTAAGTATTCATTTATGTGGAGGAGCACAAAGGACTCAGAGTGAAATCACTGAAGAAAGAAATCCATGAGGGTGGTTTCGTACTGGTGTAATTATTTCTCTTCAGCTTGCGTTTGAAAGAAAATCCCACAAACAAAATACCTGGGTTTTTTTTATAAATAAATATGCAGAGGCATTACAAAGTTTCCACCAGGGAATTGCTGCCTTTTCCTGCCTCCATTGCGGCACAACAGGGCCCTATCCTGACACCTCCAGAGCAGCACAAAGTAAAGGTAATTAAAAAACAGTCGCCTCAGCCCCACCCATCCGTAAACATTGCAGACTGCAACCATTGTGCCACATTAATATGCAAATTGGAGAAAGGGCTGCAATCAGGGTGCTTTACTGATCCAGTTATTAAATCAAATTTCCCCCAAACAGGCATCAGGAGCTGCTGAGGTAGTGAATGGGTTTTCCCTCTTTCTGCGCATAGTAATGAGCCTTTATCAATTTTACATTCATCACGGGGGTAGGGGAGATGGAGAAGGCGGTGCATGATGGCACCACCTCCCCTGTGGCAGGCCACCTCGCTCTGCAGTGGCAGTCATTCGCAGGGTAGTCCATCAGTACAGCAGCCATTGGACACAAGGGTACCAGGATCATCATATCATCTTGCCTTTCTCTCCTCTCAGTTCTTCTGGGACCGCATGCACAGCTACACACCGAGATGACATGATCGAATTTTTCAACGGCATCAACAGGTGATGTTACACAGCAGCCTGAATGCTGCAGTCTCCAAGGAACTGCAGTGTCAAACCACTAAATTTGCTGGTGATTGTAGCAGACTGCAATTCGGTGTGAATTACAAACAAATACACCGTGTGAGTTGAACACAGCATGTGAATGGACACTGACACAAAAAGTAGTCTCACTGGTGAGGCAGTGACACTTTGCTAGAGAAAATGAAGACGACAGGTTACTGTTGTTTCTTATGGCAAATGTGCACACACTGATAAAATGATCTTCCTTCAAACTCGTCTTCCTCAATATAAAAACACTGGCTTACAACAATCAAATCAGCGAAGATGAGAGCAGGTGAAATGACGGCTTCCTCCTGGGAGACGTGTGGGAACAATTGGATTGTTTCTCTTACGTGCCTTCTTTTATTTGTATCTGAAGTGACCTTGGGCAAAGACTAGAGTATGGGGACATTAGCAAACCAGCAAGTATTGTTATAGCAATTACTAGGAAATCACTGGGCCACGGGGAGCAATTATGTGCTTTGTGTTTACAATCCAGCATAGGAGAGCGATGGGAGAAAAAAATGAAGAAGAGCAGGCACTGAAAAAATTGGGCTGTGGGCAAGTAGGAAAGCAAGAGCGCAGAATGAGGTAATAAAAAAGCAGTGTGCAGTGGCAGAAATGGGAGGAAGTCGGCAGTCAGGTGTGTGAGAGGATGGCGAGGAGGAAAGAAGAGGTATTTGAATGGTAGTGAAGTGGACACAGTGAAGTGTAAGTGTAACAACAGTAAGAGAGAAAAGTGGAGGGACAAAATAGCAAGTGACTCTAGAGTTTCTAGAGCCTGTGATAGCTTGGATTTCTTATACAGCATCTTGGTCCTTTGAGGCATAAATTTCAACTGTTTCTGTGTCACCATTGTAGCTGCGTACACTGCCAGATGTGAGTGGTAACGAGCTGGCCTGGCGACATGGTCAGGCTGAGTCTGGGGTTTGGCTGATAAGAATGAGGGGGAGGAGGTCACTGAGCTCACTGTATTGAGACATAACCGCCGGTCAATTCAATTTCCTTAAGGACACAGGAGTCCAAGCTGCAATCAGAACATTTCATATCACAGCCAGGCTCCTCTTGCCCTTTCCCACAATCTCAGCAGAGAGGAGTTGGAGAAAGGAAGAATAATGATAGAGGGAAAGAAAGAAAATAGGGGAAAAGTGTCAGAAGATAATTGTCGGGATGGGTGGGAAGTTTAGAGGTTACTGCAGTGGCCCAGAAAATCTTAATTTCCTGTCAGCGTTATTCTAACCAGTTATTAAGCTCTAGCTGATCTCAAGAGGAAACGAAGGGAGGAACATCAGAGAACACGTTCACAAACAAATTCAGTAAAGCCTGAGTGCTCAGACAAAAAGGCTAACACTGTCGGGATGTCGGGATCTGTAAAAGAGAAGAATCGGTCTCTCCCCAGCGCTTTAATCTTTCATATCAGTGTGTGCTTGACTTTCAGAGGAGAGGAGGAGCAGTATACATACAGGCCACCCAGAGGATCAAACAGCATGCTGACTGCAACAGAGGATTCTGCAACAAAGACACCAAACCACCCTCAGATGCAGATAAAGAAAGAGTGGAGGATGACTAGGAAGAGCTGAGGCAAGGACGACGTATACAAAGCAGAAATCTAAAATTGACTGGAGACTTTTAGGATGCCTGTGGACACCCACAGACCTGAAACAAAATCAAAGATGTAAAGTTTACATCATCTGCCTACTTAAAAACATGACCAAAATGTGGCCTTGTTTAAACTCCCAATTTTAGACAAACTTCACTTGAAATCTTTCAAATGGTCAAGCCTTTTTGTACTGATTCAGATGGTGTAATGAACCTTAGGACTAGGGCAGGGCAATATAGCCAAAAATATTTATCACGATATATATTTGAAAATTTGCGATAACGATATAAATGACGATATAATTAACGCAAGACAAAATACTTTACAACTCCACAACTTTATTAGTGCAAAAAAAAATAATCCCCCATCGATGTATTTTCACTTAAACAAGCAGCTGGTTTTTATGTGCATTAAAGTTATATAAAACATTTACAGTGCAAATGCAAATTCCTTGCTGACAGTTTAACCAAAAGGCATTTCCAGTGGAAATTGGCCGACATATCCTCAGCATAACCATGTATAATATCCTAAACTTAAAAAGAGGTTATCCACACACAATACGGTAATATTATGTTGAAGCACAGTACATATTACTTTGCGAGGCTCTTGACTCTGGTAGCCGTAATGCTCCAACAATCCATCAAGCGGTGCGACTTTGTAGCTTAGCAAAGTCGTACTAAAATATTTTTTGACAGATTTTTGAGCACTGTGTACCACATAAAATCGGTTCGGTAATAACGATGGATATGTGCTTTGGTGTGAATCTGATGGACGAAAGCCAAACCAGTTCCACACCACTGAAGTTGCACCATTTTTATAAACCAATTCTGGTTCATCTGTTTCATTTAACAATCTGCTTTCGCCCTTCTCATTCTCCGTCGCCGCCATGCTTTTTCCGCCATGTGCGTATGAAAACAAAGGCAGTGCACACGCTTGTTTTGCCCATATTCTATCGCAATATTTCATTTTCTTATTATTGCCTAACATTATACCGGTATTACCGTGAACGGTATGATATGGCCCAGCCCTGCTTAGGACCACATTGCTATATGGGGTAACATTATGACTCATTTAAGCAGGGCTGAAGCAAAGAATCAGGATCATATCTCTCTAAACAATGAAGATATTGAAAAAAATTGATTCGTAATTGATTCACAGCAGAAAATGAAGTGTCTGAGTGTTGATTTGCTGACAACAAGAAAACCCAAGTCCGTACTGTGCCTGAACAATTACATACCATCACATATTAAAATAATGTGAGAGTTGATATTTAGTGAACAAGGGAAAATGACATAGTGTACCCTTATTTTTCAATTAACTCAGTCTTATAGTAGTTTGTCTAACTGTATTTGCATAGATTAAATGGTGTGTGGGGGTGTGTGTATGTGTTTGTGTAAGAGGTAGGAAAAGAGGTTTGACTGGATTAAGATTAAACCAGTTTGCTGTTACAATGGGCATTGTGTAAACATTTAAAAAAGAGAAATAACTTAATAAATACAACTGTTAGCTTTATTCATATGTAATCTCAATATTAGATGCTGTGTTTGTATTTTTTGTCTGAGGAAAAATAATAGATGCTTAGGAGTCACGTTAACCCCTGTAGTCACTGGACTTACACCTCTGAAAACACTGAGTATGTGACCACCATTGAAATCGGTTTGTCAACAGTGAATCGTTTTAATTGACACTGGAAGTTTTCCTTTTCCGCCAAAAGTTTTTTGTTTTGTTTTGTTTTTATCATTATTACAAACTGCATTAACCCAGACAGAAAAAAGAGCAAACAACAGAGAAAAAAACAACAAAGCAGTCCTCCCAATCCAAACATGACAATCCACATCCACAAGTACAGGAAACAAAATACCCAGGCTCGCATAACAAAATCCCCATGTCAACTCAAAAGATACAACAAACCAAACCCAGTATGTTTTAGAGCAAAAAATTACTCTGATTGACATTCTGTTAGATAAAAATCTTTTACAAAACTGAAAAGAGTCCCGAGACTTTTCCAGATGCCACTGTTTGTCTCCCTCTGAAACTGGAGGTTTTGATTAGCTGTATGTTATATAACCTTTTCACATTTTTGTGTTTTTACTTCTGTCCTAAAAGGATAGCTACAGCAACCCTGCAACTAATGACCAATGATTCAGTAGACAGCTTTCCAACATTAGGTAATTAGCTCTGTTTAGCAAAGAACATCTTTACTGTTCCTCCAAATGGCAGGATTATGAACCCATTTAGACTGAATATACATAAATCATTGTTAGGGAAGAGCTTCTCACCAGTCACTATTCATTTGCTTGATAATGTAAATATCTAATCAGTCAATCACATAGAAGTAACTCAGTGCATTAAGGCATCTATAAATGGTCAAAATAACCTGCTAAAGTTAAATCCCAGCATCAGAAATGGGAAGAAATTGGTTCTTGGTGCAAGGCAGGCTGGTCCAAATATTTCTGAAATATTTCTAAAAGGTCAGAACTTATGCATAAAGTACATCAAACCATAAAGAACATAAAGAACATAAAAGCATGGATCTGTCTGGTCTTGTATCAACAGTTCAAGCTTCTGGTGGTTTTATGGTACTTCCAGAGGATAACAAGCACATCACACAGCTCAAATCATCTCAAACTGGTGTCTTGACACCATAACAATGAGTACACTGTACTCAAATGGCCTCGACAGTTACCAGATATAAATGTTATTCTGTAGTTTACAAACCAAAAGTTTGTTGAACTTTGAAGGGTAGCAGAGAAAATGGGTTCACACAAGTGGGTGGCTGAAATTATAGATGCATTAAAGAAACCAGATGCTGACAGAAGTATAAACAAGCGCTTTGTTGCAACAGCAAATTCATCAGCACTGAAAATGCAGAGCAAAGAGGAGAGGGATGAAGAGGTTGTGATGAGCAGCTGAGCAAAAGAAGAGCGGCTGATGAAATGATTAGAGTGTTTTGAAGTAGAAAAAGACAAGATGTGGGCTCATTATCAAGAGCCATGGAGCCAAATGCAATCACTGAGAATGTCTGCTTATTTACATTTATTCAAAAACTCAGCCTCTAGTGGTAAAAATCTGTAACAACATCAGTTGTTTCAGAATCATTTCCTCTCAAATATGTATTTTTTGTGCTGAAATGTACGTGGAACGTCTACCAACCCTCAGGACAGGCGTTCACTATGCAGATAACAAAAGGTTCAAAATTAGTCTTTTTAGATATTTCCCACTGATATACAGTTCTACAACTAGCTAATAATTCTACTTCGAACTATGTAGGACACCAAATGATTACAACTATGCAGTGCAATGTATTGCTAGTTGTTGCCACAGGAAAAAAAAACTGAGGGAAAGACAGAGAGATGAGCAAGATTCAAGACAGCCAACTCTAATATTGTTTCACTGAAGAGAATCTCTTGAGTTTTATTACCAGACTTCAACAGCAGCTGAACTGCAAGGAGGCAAACATGCTGTACATTTTTTATCTGCTTCTATTTCACCCCATACCCCATCCTCTTTGCTCTCTTTGTCATCTTTTTTTCCTCCCATATACAGTATGTGACATCTAACACGCTATTTCATCCCTACTTGGCAAGCCCTCTGACTGAGTGCCTTATTTGCTCTCTAATGTTGTCAGGAATGCAGCAACCCTTCCTCGGGTCATTGCTTGAGGTTGAACTTGTATCTCACTGCCTGACAGAAGGAAGGGAAGGCCAAATGGAAAGTAAAGAAAGGAACGGGGCTCTTTCATGCTCAATAGGAGGGGAGAATAGAGACAGAGAGAATGCAGAAGCAGAGCAAGGGGGTTGGGCAGGGATGGGCGGGTTGTGGGGGTTCACAGAAGAAGAGCTGCAATACTGAGGTTTTTAGCCAGAGAAAAGAGACAGCCAGTCTGTGAATACACAGCACTACCACAGTGGGTTCCCCACTCTTTTACAACCTTCCATCAGACTAAAATTTGGTACCTGACAGCAGCTGACAGCTTCTACAGCAGGAGGCAATACAGAAGACCACATGGCACATGCTGTTTATGCAGGTCTCTTGCATATGTATTGCATGTGCACATCCATGCATGAAATAGGGTTTATAGCTGCTGACGGGACTAGAGCTATCTGCAAACGTGATGTATAATTAGGACTTTATTTGCATCAAGCTTTATTTGATTTGAATTTCAAACTGACCCACACACACGACAGTAGTTCATATTGTGACTGCTTGTTTATGTGTTTGCCTTTTTCATGATTCAAGAGAATCATTGTGTGAGAACAATCAAACTTCACAATATGCTCTAGTTGCCATATCAAAGAAAAAACCCTCAACCTCTATTGTGAGGGTATTTGTGAGTGTTTGTTGCAGCCATAGTCCACTTGTTCCCTTGAGCCTGGATTATACCTCCAGCATCTTAGAGTGCATTAGTGTCAGGTCCAAGTCACATAAATTTTATGATCAGACCGTGAGCATGAGGTACTAGTGGACATATTGCATGCCTGCCTGTTTTTTGTGACCGCACTTGTCCAGGACTGAGGATTTAGATTACAATACCTTAGCTTCACATGCACGACAGATAGCCGACATCAAAAAAGTCTAACCTGAATTACAAGGCTGTCTTTTTGTCTGTGTAGATTCTCAGTCATCCAGGTCATAGTAGCCTAAGGAGTTTGGAAAGAAAGCGACTGGACTTCTTAAAGTTTCTTAGAGATGTTTCACCTCTCACCCAAGAAGCTTGTTCACTTTTAAAACCAAATGGTGGCAAGTCATAGTTATTTAAACTCTAGTGCGGGTTCCCTTAAGAGGGTCGTTGACCCTCTATCTTTGCTAATTTTCTATAAATTTTTAACTTGAAGATGTCAAATTGTGATTGCCTCGGGGTCTTTAAATTATTAGCAACAATACAATTCAAATAGATAAATACTCAATTTGTAAATTGTTAAACTTCTGATAACTCTACTAGGTTTACATGAAATGATCAATAGATCAGATGCCACAGAGTTACGGTATACCACCACAGGCTAAAGACAGAAAAGTCTTCAACGACAACTGAAAGGTTAATTTTGCTGACTCACTGGTTATTTAAGACTCTCATGTCCATGGGGCTGTGCATAACTTCTAATAGCCTGGAGGTTTGCTTGACAAGGATTTGGAGCTAATTAGTGCTATGTTTATTGGCAGTTTGCATCAGAAACTATTCAATAAACTGCATTTTTCAGACAGTTTTGAGAGTTACTGCAGACAGTGAAGTTTAGATAAACCTTATAAAGTCTAGCTGCTCTTGACAGTTTTCTTGTTTGACATTTTTTGTCCACAGCTGGTATTCTCAGTCTGTATCTTTGGCTGGCTTTTCCTGTGACTGACAGACAGACAGACAGACAGACAGATAGATTAAATCAACTCCATTAAAAAAACATTCAGTCATAACCATAAATAAAATATAATCTAAATAATCTAAATAATCTGAGCAGGGCAGGGATAGCTCAGTAGGCAGAGTGTTCGCCCCATGATCGGAAAGTTGGGAGTTTAAATCCATCGAATGGCTATCCTCAGGTACCCTTGAGCAAGGTACCGTCTCTACACACTGCTCCCCAGGCGCTGGATAGGTAGTTGCCTACTACTTCAATGAGTGAATAGGTTAAACGCAGAGGACTAAGCAATTTCCTACAGGAATAAATTAAACATTATTATTATGAAAAATTGAGATAAAAAAAACAAAAACAAAAAACAGGATGAAGAGGATAAAAAAAATTTGGGGGAGGGGGGGCAATTTTTTCCGGTTGCTTGTTTTTTTTTTTAGTGGCAGGGAGAGTCCATTGCATGTGTGACCTCTAGACTCATGAGATGGTTGTCTGTGAAGGTTCTCAGTTATCCAGAACCTTCACGTTTCTGGAGGCACAACGTAGATAAGCCACCTTCACAGGACAAGACTCGGCTGCCATCTGCATCTAAAAGACAAAGGTCACTCTTTCGAGAATGCCAACGTTTGCATTTTGGACAGAGAAGATAGATGATTTGAAAGAGGAGTGAAAGAAGCCATCAATGTCCACTGAAAATGACCTTTGAAAAGAGGCGGTGGTTTACGACACCAAGTGTCGGCCATCTACAGTATAACCTAGTTTTGAGATCCCTTCCCAGACACCATAACAGCCACTCACACCCTGGGCCATTTAACCTCAGTATATCACATGATAAGGTGGGGCTAGGTTTCACAATGGGTTCCCCCGAAACTTTGGCTGATTGTGACCCACACCCGTTTTCACACCTTGCCTTGTGTGATTAGGTAGGGGATCAATAGGAGGATCTTGGGGTCACTCCCATAGGGACTCTTCACCAATTGCTCATAGAACTGAAGAAGCTTCATGAGAATTGAAACATCTTCAAGGAAACTTGGGCTTGTTCTTGTTAGCATCCATGAGCTGGACATTCTTGGAGTAGCCAGTGATGTTCCACACTCCCCTCACACCTCTCTGCTGTTATTCTTCTACAGCTCACACTCCATTTTAGCCTGCATCAGACTCTCACTAAGTTCCTGTTGCATACACCTGAGGTTCTACTTGTCCCCCTCCTTGAATGGTTGATATTTCTGTTTAAGCAGTTACTTAATGTTACTGGTGACCAGGGTTTATTATTGGTCACTAGTAACACAGACTAACTCTACAGACTGGATCCAGAGAGTCTCTGTAGAGCTAGTTTGTCACATCCAGGCTCAAAGGATTTGACAAGGAGGAGGGAGACCACACAGAGACTTGGGAGGCTAGGAGATATTTTAATGGAATAAAGAAAAGAAACCCAAAAACAGATCGAGTGGTATGACTGCCATGGCTGAATGCACCATACCAGGACAAATGCTTGATCAGTCAAGCAGTATACACAAGAGTAAGGAGCAACTAAAGGAGCCAGCAGAGATTCATTCAGGCCTGGCCTGCTCAGGTGTGCTGCATCTGAAATTGGGTCAGCTCCACCTACTAGACGCCTGAAAGAGAGACAACAAAGTCAGCCCTATCATCACCCCCCCAAACTCATAGAACAGCGTTCTTACCCTGAGCCAAAGCGAAGTTAATTTAGTCCATGATAGTGTTCACCCAGCTATCAGTGTCGACATTTATGTTTTCATCCTGTGGCTCCAGCAGTCTGTGCACTTGAAACAGTCCCTGAGAGACTTGCTGGTCTCAGGAGATCATTTCCTGAATGAGCGGGTGATAACAGGAACCTCATTACACAGGGTTTATATGTGGGCTGGAAAAAAATCAGACTGTGTTCTGATCTGCCAAGTGGTGGTAAAGCAGAGGCACAGTAAGCATCCTTCACATTAGCATAAAAAAACATCAAATGTCTTAATTTCTCTTGTGACATACTGTGCAAATGCAGTCAGATGGCAGATGAGAGTGGTGTTATGGTGGTCTGGACTCTTGCAACGGTGTAATTTCACATTGAATTACATCATGTCCTATACTTTACTAGTCCCTAAGAACCCCAAAGCGCTTTACACATCCAGTCATCCACCCATTCACACACTGGTGATGGCAAGCTACATTGGAGCCACAGCCACCCTGGGGCGCACACCTTTTCACACCTTGCCTTGTGTGATTAGGTAGGGGATCAATAGGAGGATCTTGGGGTCACTGACAGAGGCAAGGCTGCCAGACACTGGCGCCACCGGGCCCTCTGACCACCACCAGCAGACAACGGGTGAAGTGTCTTGCCCAAGGACACAACGACCAAAACTGTCCAAGGCGGGGCTCAAACCAGCAACCTTCTGATTACAAGGCGAACTCCCAACTCTTGAGCCACGATCGATCATATCCCACCACATATCTGGTTCTTTACTGAGACAGAAGATCATCCCATATGCACACTAAGCTTTGCACATCATAATACTTGAAAATTGCACTCCAAAGCTGCGCACTGTCTCAGGAGCTATTTGGACCTCTCAGTACAGCACAATCTAATTCTCACAGACGGGATTCTCAGCCTGCTTTGTTGGTTGGCTTTTCCCATGCTGTGTCACAAATCTTACACATTTTTCTTTCTGTCTTCTCCAGATTAATAATGTTTCTAATATTGAACAGGAGAAGTCACTTAAATTTTTATTATCCTATATTACATATAGCCTTTGCAGTAAACTTCTGTGGAAGTACCTGCATTTTTTATTTCATCCATATATTCTTTTGCCCCTGTTAATTTGTATAAATACTGTATATAGTGGGAATGTGTCACATCTACATCAAAGAGGAAATACAAGCAATCTGTGTGATGCTGACAGCTAAATGTGAATGGGGAGCTATCATGATGAGTGAGAGATTGAGGTCATCCTGCATCCTGCATCCTGATCTTTGTTGAGGTCTTTCCAAAGGCTGTCACTTCATAAAGTGAAACAAGCTATTTAATCACCACTCTCCCACGCACATTTAAAAAAGAGGTGACATTACTGGGACAGACATCATAGAAAACAAAAATGTTCTTGACTACTCCCATAAAGCACAATGAGGTGAAAAAAACAATCTTGTATTTGACCTCTGAACATCATTTGTCGTTAAGAGAGAAGATTGTACACTCTATGCATTTACAATTTAAATCTGACTAGGCAAAGAAAATCTCATTCAGTATGACAGGACTACTGGGGATTTTTCATTTGCTTTTTGCAGTATTTTCCAGCTAAAAACAGCACTACACACTTCACATAACAATTCGCCACACTATACCAACAAAAACTTTATGAGTGTACCACTACTGTCTCAGATTTCCAATTATAGACTGTGCTTTTGATTAACACCAAGACTTTAAATAGGTTTTGCCCTACTTTCTCTACATATAACAGTGTTGCTTACATATATATGCAAGAACACACTGATCCTGACAAAACAACATCCCCACTAACAAGGGATAAAGTTATTCCGTGCTACTGCAGGTAATGTTTATATCCAATAAAACACAATCTTTGTCGAGAATCTGTATGACTTTGTTAAGATAATACTAATAAAAATTCTACTTCTTTGACACTTACCTAAAAAAAGAGTAGAAGAAAGAATAAGTGGCCAAAAGAGTTGAAGTCACATCATGACAAAATGGCTTTTTACAAATTATTTGGGCTTTACTTTTAAAAATCCACTTTTGTGTGGTATTGAATGCAGTTAAAGTGAATGAAAATAATGGAGAAAGTTAAAATAAGGAATTCTACACCTGTCAAGACAGGTTGCACCTAATCTTACATTTTCCACAAACCCTGCCTGTACTGAGATATATAAAAAGGTATACTATCTCTGCAAATGTAAAATAAGAGCTACAAAGAATATTCTTGGCAATGAAGCAGAACACAGACCACTTACCCAGCTTTTGGGGCATTTTGTTAAAAATTAAACTAGACATATATATCTATAATTGGGCTCTAGATCCCTTTTTGTTTGAAAGTACTATACTGCCAGACTCTCACTGAGTCAATTTGGGTGGGTATCAGCTGTGGTGTCAACAGGGAATAAAATGATAATGAAGCAAAAATACACCTGAGTGTTCAAACAAGAACCTCCAGGCAGCTAATATGGATATGTGATGTTAAGCTTCCATTTTATCTCATCTTAGCTTTTATAACGCCTGCTTCAACAGTGTCTACAAGATAATTTGGCAGACAAATATTGTTTGCTGTCGTTCCACGGAGGCTCATTTAAATTTCAATTTGGTGGCAACAGGAAGGAGGGAGAGAAGGATAAATGTAAGGTAGCAAGGGGCGAGGCAGCAAATGGTCCAATCACTCATAGATTACAGTCATTTGTCTCAGTCAGATGGGCATCGGTTCAATTGTTCTTTAACTGTTTCCTTTGACGCAGAGCAAGTATCGATTTATTTCTGTTTACACAATAAAAAAAAGTTCTTCCACAAATGAATTCTATATATATATATATGTTCTGACTCTGTCAGAACTGATAAATGTGATGAACTGATAAATGTGATTCTTGAAGAGTTACAAAAACGGCAAGCAGAAAGACACAGATCTGGCCTTAAATAGTTCAAGATTGCAACGCTCACCCTGTCACACTGAAATGACAGCATTTGACAAGTGGTCATGTCAAAACGCACCGACCTCTTGGGTTTTACAGAAGCTGTCAAAGTCATTCAAAAAGAAAAAAAAAAACCCAACAACAAAAACACAGCTTTTCCCATTTCAGTAGGTATTGTGGGAACAAATAAAAGGTAAACAAAGGATGAAAAAGCAACAAAAAGGATTTGGGCTCCCTGGAGCTGGCTAAGCGCTGCTGCTACAAGGATTGTCGTAGAGTAGGGCGAAAAGGGAGGCTGCTTTTTTTGTTTTGTTTTGGGGGGTTTTATTATGCATACTAACAAAAGAAAGAACAAGGAAAGCAGAGTTTATAAAAGAGTTGTGTAACTGCGTGCTGCAATTGTGCACAAAGTTTGTATTTGTTTGCATGAAACATTGTGTGTACATGTGAGTATGCATTAGCATGAGGTGTGTATATATGCACCTAAATGGGTACGGGAATGAATGAGGAATCAGAGCAGAGGGAGAAAGCCAGGAGAAAAGAATTGCTGTAAATTAACTGTGAGAGCCAGCTAAATTGCTGACTCATATGGTGCCCAATTACACTGCAGGAAGGCTTGGTAACTGCCTTGGTCTGGGCTGCTGGTTAGGCTTTTCACAGAAATTTGTTATTTTGAGGATATTTGATGTCCTCTTCCCTAAAACAGCTACTGCAAATACAGAGCACGCTTATTGTGATACTGTGTAACAAAAAAAAACAAAACAAAAAAAAAACTGATAACAGAAGTACAACAAATGGACTTAAGTAAAACAATATATTATATTTTTACCATATATAGTTATATATACTAGTGCTATAAACAAGCACATTCTTTGAGATTGGCAAGTCTGATACAAAACAGCCAACACTACAGAAACTAATTGAAAATAAACTGAATTAAAAAGCAAAAAAAGTTAAACAAAAGATTTTCTAACTCATTTTCTGACTAATTTCAAAAGTTTTGCTCATGCTTGCCTGCCATGTTTGTCTACAATCCTGTTTTGTTGTTTGGACTTGTCATATAGTATGAAAGTAAAAAAACAAAAAACAAAAAAACAAAGCTATTAATGCAGCAATCTATACGGAAATGTTAAAGAATCCTTTTTTCATTGTAAAGAAAGGTCTGGCGTTCTCTCCAGAGACATCTGTACAGCTGAACAAATAGGTGTTCACACCTGTAGGGAAATGCAAGCATTTCTGGTTTTCTTCTATAATGATACTATAACTCCAGGGGAATCAGGAGGGGGTGTGCATACATATAAATATATAAATCACTGTTATGTTTGAAATTGTAAATAGCACTTCAAAATTCTCAATTAGTGCCAGCTCCAAGCAACATATAATTGGGTTTTGGAAGAGAACATAAAATACAAATATGGGGATTAGGTGTTATCAAAATAATAGATTGTATTGAAGCACAGAAATTCTATTTCAAGGTTTGGGGTTGACTGGATAAAAATATGGATATAATATGAACACACTATGGTCCAGGCAACAAAATAACATCGAGCGCAAAAGCTGAGTTGGAGTAAATTGCCATGGTAATAATGCTGCATTATAAGTCAAGCTGTAAAATTGGGCAACAGCCTCCACATATTGTCAGTGCAGTCAGATAACCGGGCTGTGTGCAGCCACCTAAGATGGAGACGAGTGTAATCTGTTGAATGAGACAAAGCTTTAAAATAAAACTCATTTCTTTCCCCTTGGCATTCTGCTTTGTCTGCAAAAATGAGGATTTGCAGTGACTTCTCCGACACTCAGGGCCACTGGTGAATGAAAAGAGTTATTATTCACATCAGAGTATAGTCTACACACACACACACACACACACACACACACACACACACACACACACACACACACACAGAGGCATACACAGGAAGACACATTCACCATCGTAGAGGGGTCCTTTTGCTGTTCTTGCTTATCCCTTTCTATTCTCCTTATTGGTCCTTTATGGCTCCCTGGGCTGTGTGCTTACAAGGGGTACAGCTCCACTTAACAGCCCCTGTATTTTCAGAAGACCCATAATGACAATTTTAAAAAGAAAACAAACCAAAACCAAAAAAGAAAAAAAAAAAGCAATAACTCCAGACATGACGGAAGCAGGAATGAAATGAACACAATGAAGAACAAAATGAGGTCACAGTAATTCGAATTTAAAAGTAGGTTGGCCAAATAAACTGCTGCTTAGTGTCTGCTCACTCAGGTTATAAAAAATATTATAGACCAAGTGTTTTTCCAATAATTATGTCTAAAATTACTTTAGGATGTTCATTATTATACTCAGATTGTATCTGGGCAAGATGATTTCAGGACAATTTTATATATAAGTCGTTTATAAAATGTACTGTGAACTTTTAAATTCATCAGTTACTTACTTATAAATTTCACTCAATTAAGATGAGAAATATAGTGAAAAGCTATGCGGTGCTTTCTTTTGAAATTCACAAGCCAAAGAGATTTACCAGCGCAATCCAATACATTTTCCAAAATAACAAGTGCACTTCATTTGTGCAGCATAATTACAGAGTGTAGAATCCATTAATATTCTATACAGATTATTCACTAATCACCAGTCACCAGTTACCTAAATCATCTAAAGCTATATGGGATTTAAACTAAATTAGAGAAGGCCTATTACATGTAATTAACTTGAAATATGCTCAGTTATTTCTAGACATTACCACATATTTTCCAACACTGAAAACAATTGTAATGACCTCTATAGGTTTTTTTTGTATTTAAGATGTGAAATTATGCTTTTTGCAGACATTTTCTAATTTTCTCATGTCTACCTCTGCCAGTACGTGTCTTCTTCAACTGAAGAGGATAAAAAGAAAATGCTTATAACCTCAAAAAATGAAAAGAATAAAAACATGCTCTCTGTTTCAAGAAAAAGCCGCTCGCATGCATGTGTGGGTGCGTGTCTGTTCACACACGTGTATGTATCTGGGGAAAAAGATGAGAATAATAGAAGAAAATATGGACTTTGAACGAAGAGAGCATGAAAAAGAGGGAATTTTGATCACCAACTGATATGATCTGGCTTATGCATTATGAATGATGCAGAAGAGGGTGACTGGCTCTCCAAACCATCTGCAAAAGTAGCAACAGTTAAGAAACTGAGGGGATGAAGAGATGAATTTGCATATGGGTTTATGGATTAATTCAAGGGATAGGCAGCAGTTACTTTCAGTAGGGGGTTGTTTAATTAATGTCAAGAGGTTTTTCAGATGTGCTACAATGATTCACATAATTTCAGTTGGACCATTAAGACAGCAGTCCAAACTCTCCGGGGAGTCAGACCACCCCCTACTCCATATCATGGATATTTCTGAGTGAGAACAGGGAAAAGTAGCATCACCACGGAAACCACAGATAGCGCAGATGAAACATATTACCATGGGAACTGAAAACTATGTAATTATGCAAAAATGTAGCAGATTAAACATATGATCAGTTTAAGAAAGCAAAGTTTTAATATGGCACAATTTCTAGACATGTTTTAGGGTATCTTTCCCCCTCCTTGCATTACCATTGTTATCGCAATGCATCCTGTTTGACATCCATAAGGTGCAAATGCTGGAGATAAAATGATGTATGTGGTATGGAACGGCAAGCAACTGCAGCGAAGCAGAAACTAGAATGTGTGCGTGTGCGTGTGTGTGTGTGTGTGTTTGCGTGTCTGCAATAAAAGAGAGAGAGTGGAAAAGTATGGGAGAGAAAAATACTGCACCCTCTTTGTCATAACATGATGGACCTTGCTGGAAACACAAACTGACAGCAGTGTTTAATTTCCTTGCAATATCGGAAAATTGAATGCAGTAGATAAACACTGACACGGCTTTACATCAACACTAAATGCTTATGATTAACCATCAGATCCTGCAAAAATATTCAATCATAATTCAAGCAAAACTTTTTAAAAACTAGAACACGATGTATATTATTCTATATTTGAATGAATAGGAATAAATAATAAATAATGAATGAATGACAAAAAATGGTCTGCTAATGTTTGTTTCATTTCTTTGTTGCCATCCACATGGCAATAAAGAAATGACAATAATTAAAAGATAAATAATAATCATACATGGATAGACTGTTCAATTAGTTGCCTCTGAACACTAAATTATAACATAAAGAGAGTGACTCCCTGAATGGAGACCTTCAAGCATTGGTCCTCAATCAATGCTAATTTTATTATACTAATTTCTCACCTTAAGGCAAACAGGTTTTGTTGCATTAATCTCCTGCACAATCAACCAGCCGAAAAGCGGCCACAAACTAGTATACTCTTAATACCATTCCCAAGCTAATGGAGAGAGTTGTGTGAGGAAGAGTGTCCACCGTAAAATCATTGCCAAATAAAATATGCTGCTGATCAAGCATGTGATTCAGGACCTGGGTTAACAGCAACCCCCTACGGTGATGATGAGCATCATGTTGGGTGGAAGCTGTGCCGAAGCTGACTCAAGACAAAGGTAGAGAAAAGGGTGTTTGGTTCAGGTCAGGACTGGGACAAAAAAATCAACCCTGGCACTTTTGGTCTCGATGGCCCAGATGAGAAAAAAACAAAACAGAGATGGTTCATTCATATAAGTCCAGATATTTGTTTAATTCCTCAAAGTAATGGTAAGGTTAAATAAAAAATAAATCAAAATCATAAATGTATTATTCAGGAAGAGGTCCGAGGAGGCGTGGAGGAGGGGCGAGTAAGACAGTGGAGCTCAGGCGAAAGGGGGCATGGACAAAGTGGGAGAACATCTTACAGCGGAAAGTAAACTGGACAAACATCATTGAGGCAAATTTCCATCATGTCCATTTCCTTGCTCAGGTTGTATATGATGCCTTACCAAGCCCAGCCAACATCCATGTGTGGGGCAAGAGTGACACACCAGCATGTCCGTTATGCTCTGGAAGGGGATCCTTACAACACTTGCTGAGTAGCTGTCCAAAGTCCCTTGCAGAAGGTCGCTAATGCTGGCGCCATGACCAGGTGGTGAAGGAGGTTGCAGAAGGTATAGGTAACCTATATGTAACGCATGCTTTGTACACTCTTGGGTTTCTCTTGATGAGCTTCATGGGGTACTCACATAAAATGGTTTTCCAACAGTCTTGAAGGAGTTCCCAGAGATGCTGAGCACTTCTTGGCCCTTTTGCCTTCCTTCTGCGCTCCATCTCATCCTAAAACATCTCGACATCTCGATGGGATGGCATGTTGCTGCAGGATGCTGCGGTAGCTGGTTCAGTGTGCCTTCAATTTTGAAAAAATCCCCAACAGTGTCACCAGCAAAGCATCCCCACACCACACATCACACCTCCTCCAAGCTTTACAGTAGGAACCATGCTTTTCACCTTTTCTGCGCTGCACAAAGACATGGCGGTGGAACCAAAAGATCTCAAATTTGCACTCATCGGACCAAAGAACAGATTTCCATTGGTCTAATGACCATTCCTTGCATTTCTTGGCGCAAACAAATATCTTCTGCTTGTTGTTTTTCCTAAGTAGTGGTTTCTTAACAGATATTTGACCAAAAAGGCCTGATTTGCCCAGTTTCCTCTGAACAGTTGATGTGCACGTGTCTGCTAATGGAACTCTGTGTGGCATTTATCTGGCTGTAATCTGAGGTGCTGTTAACTTGGGATTTCTGAGGCTGGTGAGTCAGATGAAGTTATCCTCAGCAGCAGAGGTGACTCTTGGTCTTCCTTTCCTGGGACGGTCCTCATGTGGCCCAGTTTCATTGTAGCACTTGATCATTTTTGAGACTGGACTTGGGGACACATCCTGAGTTTTAGCAATTTTTGACTGACTGACCTTCAGTTCTTAAAGTAATGATGGACTGTCATTTCTCTTTACTTAGTTGATTGGTTCTTGCCATAATATGAATTCTAAAAATTGTCACATAGGGCTGTCAGCTGTGTAACAACCAGACTTCTACACAATACAACTGACTGAAGTTATACTCTGTTGAACAGAGTGTAACTATAAGTACACTTTTGAAGGACTTACTCAGCACAATTCAAACTGGAACCGGAAAAATTGTATTCGGTGATGTACTCCTACACGGGACACCTTAAGCAGCTAATCAAGTTAGCCTGGATATGCTAGGGAGCTAAACGTAGTTTCTCATGGGAAGAAAGCAATAATGAGTTAGGACTGGCTGGTTGGCCGTGTTAGAATGAGGGGGCGGAGCCCTGAGCACAGCTCGACAGGTCTGCCATAGACAGACGTGGTGTCTTTGGAGCTTCCATAGTTGGTCATGCCAAGGCGATTCCCATAGTAAAAGACTGAGTGAAGTTAGAAAAAGAACTTTAATGCCAAAGTTGTCCAGAAACACAAAAAATACAGACGGTAAGAATGCAAACACTAAAATGAAGTGAGAAACCACAGAGTAAGGAAGCATGCAACCAAGAGGGAAAAGAGGGACTGTGGAAAACAAGGTGCACAGTAGCACACAGTACTGAGGACATTGCACAGGGTAAGAGGAGAACTGAGGTATAACTACACAAAAAGTAATGAGCGAAGCAGAACCAGGTGGGAGCACAGCTGGAAATTATAGACATAACTAGGCAAGGGAAGTAAACACAAAGAAAAAGCAGAAAACAACAGTGTGAATAATTCAGACCCTACACAGCGTTTGATAGTTATTAGATAATTTTATTTGCATTACACACAGATGCACTTTGCTTTAGCACCAGTGTCCCAGCACGGTCAGCTTTCAAGCTGTCTTCACACGCACGTCCTCCCTTCTGGTCTCCGATGTCACTATAAAGAAGGGAAGACCTTGTTAAATGAATCACCTCACCCTCCCTGGCACTGCCCCTTGAGCTCACTGCAGCATGCCTTCCCTGCAGCTGAGCCAGGGACCACACGTCCACCACAAACAGTTAAAATAGGAAGACAGCAATTGAAGGAGGAATAAGGGTTAACTTGACTTGGGGAGAAAATAAGATCTAAACAGAAGCACATGGAAAGACAAAGGAAAACACCGATGAGACTCGAACTCTGAGGGCCACAACAAAAAGGGAACTAACTACGAGCAACCTGCATGTCAACAGTAACCACAAAAATAGACACGACTTCTTAACACAGGGGATTAAACTAAAATAATCACTTGAGAATTAGCAAGTAAATACTAACTAGAACAAGTTAGTTGTGAGACATTATTGACAAGCTAAATATATACCACAAGATCACAAGGGAGGCAATACAGAATAACCAAAGCAAGCAATTTTATGAAAGAAGAAAAAACCCAAACATATGTCCTTCTCAAGATGCAGAAGAAACATTAACTCACAAAACTCAAACCCCAAAAAGAATAAATCAATGAAAAAACAGAAAGCTCTAGGTCAACGACCCTGGGACCATAACAGTCAGAGCATGTACCCCAAGATAAGAGATAAGATAAGATAAAACTTTATTAATCCCTCGGGTGGGTTCCTCTGGGAAATTTGGTTTCCAAAAGCACAGCACCGACAGAAGTTACTGAACGTGAGCAGAATATTATATATATATATATACACATATATAAATACAGAGACATATATAAATAAAATATATGAAAGGGATAAATAGAATAAACAGGAATAAGAATACAAGGAAATTGCACATTTCAAGAATTGAAGTCTATTGCACCGTTGACTATTAACAAAAGGTATTGCACAAAAAGTATTGCACAGTGAAGTGAAGAGAAGAGGCAGTACAGCTTAGTTGTTCCCCCCTCCTTTGTCCTCCTGTTTCCCCTCCCTCTCCCAGTTTGATGGCGTGTGGGACAAAGGAGTTTTTAAGTCTGTTGGTTCTTGTCTTTGGGAGAAGCAACCTGTCACTGAACAGACTCCTCTGGTTGTTTATGGCCGTGTGCAGAGGATGCCCAGCATTGTCCATAATGTCCAGCAATTTTTTTAAGTGTCTTTTTCTCTGCCACTGATACCAGAGTGTCCAGCTTCATGCCGACCACAGAGCCAGCCAGCATAGAAAGTACTCCTGCGACCACTGACTGGTAAAACATCCTCAGGAGCTTCCTGCAGATGTTAAAAGACCTCAGCCTCCTGAGGAAGTACAGTCGGCTTTGGGCTTTTTTATACAGGTGCTCTGTGTTGCATGACCAGTCCAGTTTGTTGTCCACCCACAGCCCGAGGTACTTGTACTTGTTGACCACCCCCACCTCCTCCCCCTCTATCTGAACCGGCAGTGGACCTTCCCTGGACCCCCGGAAGTCCACAACCAGTTCCTTGGTTTTTGAGGTGTTGAGTTGCAGGTGGTTTGTGTGACTCCATGTGACGAAGTTCCTCACCAGACTTCTCCTCTTCCTGATTATCCCAGATACACCCCATGATGGCTGGGTCATCTGCAAACTTCTGAATAAGGCATAATTCAGACAGCACAGTTCCCTGTGGTGCTCCTGTGCTGCTGACCACAGTGTCAGACATGATGTCCTTCAGCCTGATGTACTGTGGTCTGTCAGTGAGGTAGTCTGAGATCCAAGCGACCAGGAAAAACTGCATCCTGTATTAAAGGCACTGGAAAAGTCAAGAAACATGATCCTGACTGTGCCTTTTCCCCCGTCCAGGTGTGAGTGGGCTGTATGTAGGAGGTACAGGTGGGATCCTCCACTCCAACATCCGCCTTGTATGCGAACTGTAGTGGGTCCTGGGCATGTTGTACCTGTGGTTGGAGGAGGTTGAGGAATAGCCGCTCTAGAGTCTTCATGAGTTGTTGGGTGTCAGAAGAGAAAGATAAGACCAAGAAGAGACCCAATTTCTCTTCTGAAGTTGGGTGTCAAAAGAGAAACATGAGTATGTTGGATGAAGTGCTAAAGAGTATCCCCAGGAGGGAGAGACAGAGGAAAGAGAGGAGGAAGAGGAAGAAGGAAGAAAAAGTAGGATAGTCAGGGAGATTGAAGAAAAGACAGGAGTATTGGGAAGCTAGAAAAATAGCAAAGATAGAGGTGGCAAAGGAAAAGGCTTATAGTAAGTTGTATGTGAAGCTGGACACCAAGGGAGGAGGAATGGACTATCAACTGCCTGGGCAGAGAGATTGAACTGGAAAGGATATGCAACAGGTCATGATGGTTAAGGATAGGCATGGAAGTACACTTCCATAATTTTGAAGTCTGAGAGCCTGAGGAATCGAGGTGTACTGGTACCAGTTGTTAAGAACCAGCCTGATATGCAGAGCTACACTAGCTACAGACAAAGTTGATGAGCCATATGATCTGATGTGGGCAAGAATTACTGAAGCTATTTTAAGAACGGAGATGACAGCATTGTCAGGGTTTATAGACTAATAGTACTTTTTATAGTACTAAATTATGATTAGTGCTAATGTCATAAAGAAAAAAATATCTGAAATAAAAAGTCTGTCATCATTACATTAATCAGTTGCCATCTGTTTAGCTGCTATAAATATTAAAATATATAAATAATCTCTTCAGAGTTGACTTTACTGTTAATGCTACGCTTTGTCACAACAGTGATCTACTTTCTAAAACAACAAATGCAGGGAATTGTTCCAGCTGTTGATCCAAAATACTGAGGAAAATGGGTCTTTATACAGAGGTGCATATGGAAACACTTCAGTGATGCAGCTGAATGCCAAAATCTTCTCAGCCCAAACAGCCTTTCAGTAAGTTCTCTGATAAAAACCCAAACACACCCGTTTCTTCTTTTGCTGTGTGGACATTGTGAGTCCTACTCACACATCAGAAGTAAAGAATCCACTCATATTCACTCTGCTTTGAAAACACTCAAAAGCCCAACCCTTCCATGACTGTGTGTGAGTAATAGAGAGTCCATGTGATGAGAGGAAATTCACAGCTTGCCATTTATCCTCAGACAAAAGCTCTGGGAAGAATAAAAGCAAAATTGGAGTGCCTACTGAAGCTGTTGAGAGGGCCCCTAGCCGAGACACAAATTGCTTTTCTCCTTTGCTCTACACAGCCCTAACATGGTCGAGGCCTCGTACATCAATTACCAGCCACCTCAATGGAACATCTCTGCCACTGTAGTACCTTTTCTGGTTTAATGCCAAATGAGTGCTGCGCCTGCTGCACATCACAGAAGTCAAGCAGCCAATACGGAAAAGGCAGGTGCATTATAAATCAGCTGCCCATCCAGAGGAACTAAGTAGCTGTTGACAGGTGCCAGTAGTAGTAACAGAGAAAGCTGACAGCGGTTTGCGAACTGGAGTGTGGTGCAGCTTGCTGATTTTACATAATGCCTTCGGGCACTAATGATTACGTTTTGAAGGATTTTCAGCACCCAGCTTGCCAAGCAGTTTGTGTTTTATGATTTCTCTCTGTGTTCATTAGAATGTGAAGCCTCACTGCCCCCCTGCTTTGAACAAGCGTTGTGGTCTTACTCCAAATCCCCCATTCCCAGAGACATCTTTGTCCTGGCCAGTAGTCCATCAGAGTCCAACACAAGTGAGAAGGAGTGAGGAAGAGAGAGACTAAACTGAGACGAGGGAGCACAGCCATTTTGTCCAGCTTGCTACATCCCAAGCTTTCATCTCTTGCCTGGTTTCCTGCCAGATAAACCAGCAATCCCAAGACACAAGCTGGTCTGTCCTCGGCAGCTATTAAAAAAAACCTGATATGTGCTTGCTCTCTGCACTGGCATTTTTTCCTACAGCCATTTACTGAGTCCAGGTTCGGCCAAAAAAAGAGAGGTTAAAGATATTAAAAATGTCTAATGTATAAGGCAGTTGGAAGTGCGTTGGGAGGTAATGATTGATGCCTCAGTGCTCTAACATTTATGCTAAGTCGGTTTCTATGTTTTTTGAAGAAAGCAGTAATGGTTCTTTGGGCCTCTGGGCAGCTACATCTCATGCCTGTATGTATCATAGATCCCTGCATGCCCATGTAAGAGCAAGATAATGGTCATCCCACCAGCCGGTCTGGTGGGATGACCAGAGGTGGGAGAACATACTGTAGCATAGACACTAACAGAGAAGCCAATTAGTAATTTCAGCATTTGCTTGTTTAACAAGCATGGTGCAGAGGTCTCTGTTAAATTAATATACAAATCTGAACTTGCCAAAAGGAGGTCGTTGTTGTTGTTATGAATCACATCACAGCCACTTTAAACATTCAGCCAGAAGACAAGGCACAAGGAAACATTTAAAAAGCTTAAAGGGAAAGGAAGATGGAAGACTTCCTCAAGAGATACCTATAGTGCAAGCTTTTAAAAAAAAAAAAAAAAAAGCACAGTTTAGGGATTTACGTTGTGGGATTTGATTTTATTCCTACACTAGAGACTTTTGTTTAATTGCTGTTCACATAGGAAATCACTCAGCCGTTGGGCAAATCAACAGTGCTCTCAAAATTCTGCAGACACACATACAGACTTTTACTCTCACACTACTGAGTTATACGGCTCTCATTCAGCTTTCTGATTCGGCTGAAACATAGCCCAAGGGGAAATGAATTTCTAAAATCCAAACAGTGTTCAATCTAATTGCCCTTTATTTTCTGAAAGCCACTACTGCACTGTTGTTCCTGCTAGTGTAGGGACATGATGGAGATATAATGAGAAAGAGCAAGATTACTATGCTGGACATGTTGCAAGAAAGACATTTAGCTAAAGGCAACGATGTAGGCCAAGACCGGGCCTAGCAGGAGGGAAAACATGCTGCTGACTCTAGTGGTCTAAACTGTTATTCCCACGCTAAATGCTAAATGTCACTGATGTTATTACACTCTCTGGAGCAGCATATATCTTTGTGCTGAAATAGGCAAATTCTCAAGTGGGACTGTGTTTGTAAATTGCGAGTTTGGTACCATTTTAAAGACAGTGTGGCATCTATTTAAGGGCTCTCACAATCAGTCATATTTCCCAAATGATCTGTAGCCACTGAAAAAGCATGACATGGTGTAAAATTTCAGCTGTAGAGCTGGTCGGATAGAGCCAGTACCTTTTTGTATGGACCTTCATATCTGACTTCTGGTTCTGTCAGTCTCTCTTTAACTGTCTTCCCATGCAAAAAAACATTGTGTTTTACTGATAATAGTGCCTGCACTCATTTGTCTGACCTGTTGTTATACGTTGTAAACTCTGGTTCGTTAATCTTAAGATTTAGGCGTTCAAATTGATTGCCTTTTAAAAAAGGGTGTATGTGTTACATGTACTGGTGTGACTCAAGTGAATAAATTGCAGATTATTCTCTTTAAATACTCACACATATACAGTTAGATATAATAAATCAAGATAAACACACAGTTCAAAGTCTGTAATATGCACATTTTGTGTTTCCCCTTTCTAAAACAAGTAACACTGCTCATCTGAATCTTTACCACAGTAGCGGTATCACTAAGAGGACAGTATGTCAGTTAAGTGTGACATTTTTTGGTACCATCATTTGTGGATGAGGTTCAAATGACAGAAAACTGACTTTTTCTGCTGAGTTGGCATTGCTTCCATATAAAAACTGACAAAGCATCATGGTATCATAGTTTTACATGTGATTACTGAAAACAATATATGCAGACATGTATTTACTTACATTCAAACACTGAAAGTTTCTAACTCAAAGCTTGCAGATTTGATGTAACGCTCTTCTTTTCTGTCCCAAGTCAAGCATCACTCTATGAATAAGAATGTCTTTTGTGGCTTTTTTGTGGTAGTCCAAGTATAAAGCATCAACACGAAAGTACTTCATGTTGGTTCTTGAGAACACCTATTAAAATATCTCTCTTAGAAACAAACATCAGTAGACTCTGGATCAAAATAGAGAGGATTTGGACAGATGGGTACAGCTTTATTGGGAACAGTCAGCATCCCTAGCAGACCCAAGGCATTATCAGTGTCAGAAGCCTGTTCAAGCATAAAAGCAACAGATAATCAATTTTTAACTGACTGTTTAAAAAAATCAAAGATAAATGACTACGACTTACTTATTTTACAAAAATACAGATATTGCTCATGCATGCAGAAATGCACGAGGTAAAATATCACTGTATATGTTAGTTAATTAATTGACTCATTTACTTTATGAGGGTGAGTTTAATACTTTTTGGTAATCTTATTTTGAAAAGCCTTTAGTCCCCAGAAGCATCCATCTTCAGAGTAGCCTGTAGGGGAAGCGCTGGTTCTGTCCCTCTCATTAAATATACTGGCTTAGGAGTGGAACAGTGGCTGTGTTTTTTTCTAAATTAGTTAATGCCCTTCCCTATTCAGGGGTTCAACATTTCTGGAGGCATCGCTGGGATGTATGCAACATGTATGCCAAGAGCTAACCAAATTGACAGTCATCCTCCAAAATTATCCCAAGTGTGGAGGAAGGAGAAAATTCACGGCAAATCTTGGGGAGGAGCTGGAGCATGGGCTGCCTGTACTCTGAGGTGAAGCTAACTTACGATTAGAGCTAAAGCTAATATTAAAAGCTACCAGCACACCTGCTGTGACCTACTTTTTTTCTCTGGTGACAAAACAGGAAAATGGAGTCATCTAAACAAGAGAATTTGCAGTTGGAGGTGACAGAGGCACTATGCATGTTGTCCAGGGAGTGCCTTTTGGATTTGTGTGACTTTAACCATAGCCGGTCCAGAGCTTGAGCTAGTGGTTGAGAAAAAATAGGACAGCACTCATATCAATGATAAGCAGCCACCTTGAGTGGGAGAATTTAAAGGAATTGGAGGATAAAGGTACGTCTGAACTTCTTTGTCTTCAGGATAAGATTAATGAGTATTGCAAAATGCCAGAACCACTGGTTGCTGAGATTGTGCTCCAAACTACTGACCGAGCTAAAGAATTACAAAATGAACCGGTGCAGCACGAGCCTGTTCTTCACTTCAATAGAGAAGTGAAGAACAGGCTAAACTTTGTAAGGAAACTGAAGCTTTGCAGTTAAACTTGCAACTGTGAGCTTAGATAAACATTGCAGAAAGACGGCCAGCAGCCACTTAAGCCTCTTCTTTATGGCATAAAGATTAAAATATCTGGCCAAATAGAGGATCCAGGGCAGAAGGATTGCCTTACATTCTCTAGTTTGGCACACCAATTTAGAAATGGCTTGGTCAAAAGCTTTCCAGAAGTGGATATTGTAGATGCTGTGATAAGAGCGATGGCCCCTGGCATCTAGCTCTGTAGCTATCTTGAGGCAAAAATCTTCCCATATTAAGAAGAATTTGATGTCACAATCAGGAGACGAGTGATACAGACTGTACAAACAGCTGAGCTATGAGGTCCAAGTTGTGAAAGAGATGATTTAGAATATTTATCCAAGCCCTTAACTTGAGGCAAAAGAGCTCATTTGCTTTATAAGACTTAAGTACAATCCTGAGCTGGTCCAAAACATGTTTTTTTTTTCATGCTGTGTTGTCAGGCTTGCAAAATGACAATATAAAGCGTGATCTACAGCTATATCTTGAACTGACCAATGTCTCAGGTGTACTGTCACTGGAGAAACTTAATATTCCCTGTGCATGAAAGTGTGAGAAGCAGGACAAAAAGAAGATATTAATGCCAGCTCGTACTGCAGCCATCCATTCTGCACAGACCGACAGTACCACACCAAAGAATGAAAAATCCATTCAGCCAAATCACAGTAAGTATTGAGTGTTTAAGTAAGTATGTGTGGTAGCATTGAACACTGCTTGGCGGGCTGGTGTATGAGGGGAGGAAGACAAATGAGGCATAGCCCTTTAAATGAACAGGAGTCACTCCAGCAGGAAAGGGAGTCCCAATACAGTTCCTACTGTTGCATGGAAGGAGGTAAAGTAAAACTGTGCAAAAGTATGCTTTACTGCTCCAAATCATGTCAGGCAGAACACTAAACTCATCACAAAGATTATCGTGCATAGGCGTTATGCAAGAAAACTCAAAACATCCCACCAAAACAAGAGAACTGTAAAGCCAAAGTAGAAGCCTAAACAGAACAATTATTGGCTCAAATGAGATCGGACTTATTGTTGAAACAATAAGTCCGACCTCTGTGCTGCACTAGATCAACAAAAAGGATGAAAAAAGCATGTCATAGCATACGCCTCCCACATGCTCACAGAGTCTTAGAAGAACTACCACCTACATTCCAGAAAACTGGAATTTCTGGGTTAAATGGGTTGTGACAGAGAGATTCAAGTATTATCCGATTGACTCATCTTGTACGGTCTACACCAACAATAATCCAGTCACTTATGTCTTATCATCAGCCAAGCTCAATGCAACATGCCACCCATGGGTGGCTGTGTTGGTGGATTTTCACCTTACCATGAAATATTATCCAGGAAGATAAAATAGTAAAGCAGACAGATTGTCAAGAATGTTGGTTGATATTGGGACCATGATTAGGTAATGCATGGAGAAGAACGCACTAACATGATATGGTTTGTGCCTCTTGTAGCTCAATATGTACAATTTGATGACCCAACACTTTTGACCATTTCAGCTGAAGGAATTTGTGCTGCCCAAAAAGAAGATCAATGCATTGGTAATGGTCCTTGACCTGCAGTCTGGCACAAAACCCAAAGGTCAGCAGCTGAGGTCTCTGACCAGGGAGACAAAATGACTGATACATGTATGGGATAGACTAAGACTGGACAGTGGTGGAGTTTTGAAATGTAAAACAGCAGTCAAAATTCAGCTGGTCCTGCCTGTGAAGTATAAAGAAACGGTATTGACAGCATCACATGATGAGATGGGACATCGGGGGATGGACCAGACATCCTCACTTATAGGAGACAGATTTTTCTGGCCACAGTGCAAAGGATATTGGGCATTCTTTCCCTGTGCTGCTCTTGCATAAAAAACAAAAAACCCAGGAAACAGACAGGAGCCTACTCACTAGCATAGTTACAACCCAACCCTTGGAACTAGTGTCTATTGATTTTGTACAGGTTGATAGATGCTTTGGGGGCTAAGAATACATATTGATTGTAATAGACCATTTCACACGGTTTGCTTGCCCTTATATAACAACATCTAAATCAGGCAACACAGTTGCTGACAAGCTTTTTAATGACTATGTTCTGAAGTCTGGCTTTCTACTGAGGATCCTGCAT
>NW_005187659.1:464242-469435 GCF_000239375.1 Pundamilia nyererei | reverse complement strand
GTGTATTTTGTTCACCTTGTATATATTCTTCACTGCAGCAGCCTAGTAGGCGTGAGAAGCCATTTTTGGTGATTGAGTTTTCTCCTGTTTTTCATTTAGAAAGTTAGGTAAGTGAATTGTCTTTTGTTTGGTTTTCATTTGTGTAGTAAAGCATAGGGACCATTAGAGAGTTTTGTTTGTTATTTTTGGCACTGCTCACTGCTGAAGCAAATAAATGGCTGTTTAGCATTTTAAAAGATACTATTGTTTGTGTTCTTGCTTTGGTGGAGCGGGAGTGGGCCAATTTCTTGTTGCGTTCAATACACGCCTAGACAAAGAACGTAACAGTTGGATAGTAAGGAAGGTTACACTAAACCCAGTCACCTGCACCAAGAACACACATGTACCCAGGAGGACATCATATTACAGATTAAGGCAGTCTTGGAGTGAGGGATGCAATCACCTGACTAGTTGGGAATGAATCAAGTGGCACTAAACAACCCCTTAGTTATGCAGAAATCGGCTTAGACTGCTGGGGGCTGGACTGCTAGGTGCATTTCTTCTTCACTTTCCATATATATCACTATTGCATTTTAACAATAATAATTCATTTTAAACTCTGGCTCTCTCCTGTATGTGTCTTTTGTCCTATTTCACTCTGCTCCCTTATCGTTCTCCTCATCCCCAAACTGTCACTGCAGATTACTGCACCACCCTGAGCCTGATTCTGCCAGAGGTTTCCTCCTGTTCAAAGGGAGTTTTTCTTTTCCACCGTCTCCAAGTACTTGCTCATAGGGGATGTTTGATTATTGAGGTTTATCTCTAATATTGCAAGCTCTTTACCCTACTATATAGATCGCCTTGAGCCGACAGCTTTTTGGGATTTATTGTTTAAAAAAAAAGAAATTTAATTAAACTGAATTGAATTAAAATTTAAAGTGGGCTATTGGTAGAATAATGTCATTTTTTGTTGTGTTTACTTAATGCTTTAGATTAACATTAAACACAAAATCAGGGAGTATACATTTATTTTCACAGCGTAATTAACAGTAACTTATTAAAAATTAGTAAAATGTGTATATTATTCACCTCCTGACTGACTTCATTTAGTAAGTTAAGAAAGTTATTGGAATTTACAGTGTATGAAGAGATTCAGTGTAGCTTCAGTGAGTGTTATTACGCTTCAGTCTTGACATTTAATCCATGCCAATTTATCACTACAGCAGCCCACCCCAGCAGTAGTATCTGCTGGGGTCGGTGGGTGGTTTATTGCTTCATAGTGAACCTCTGGCACAGACACAGCAAGTGACAGGTTTTTCCTTTTATGCCTTTCCGTGTATGTACATGGAGGTGCATGTGTTGCCATGGGGTAAGGGGTGTATAAAAAATAAAGAATTGTCATAAAAGAAGCCATTGTCTAAACCATTTATAGCTGCCGGCCAAGTTTGCTGTTGTAAAGAGATACAGTAATGAATTTCTCCAGTGGTCTAGGGAACAAAAGAGCATTACAAAGATTCTTGAGAGGTTCATTAACATATTTGCTGCATTGAGGGACTAGTTGATGATCATATGTATAACCCCAATGTACACGTATTCATTACTTGCTTATAAAAGAAGCTTGCATCAAAAAGCCACACCTAGAAGCTGAATACATTCTGGGGTAAATCTTTCGTAAATAATATTTCCTCCGAATCATCGCCAGCTCTCAGGAGCATCTTCTGCATCTCCTTCGATAACAAAAAACAGATTATTTTATTTCATACCAGTTTTTCTCAAATGCCTGTGCATCACCGTGATTGATTTTCAGGTAATTCACTGAAGGAGGATGATCAAATGAGTGTCCCGTAACATGGTGCACCAACAGATTATAAAGGTGACAGTCTGTCTACAAACTTCCCTAGCTGTCACAAAAAGCATGCACTTCTTTAATAATGTGAATATTCCTAGAGAGAATTTAACTAATCCTTGCAAAGACAAATAACTGTGTCACTTCAGAGAAAGCTTTCCCTGAAAGACTGAAGTCAGATACGTAACTCTAGCATAAAAAAGAAAAACTTTTTTCCAATTGGTTTACAACTGAATGTAGAAGAAACCACACACTGTTAGAACTTCACAGTGATTTCCCTGCAGCTAATCTTGAGGATGGGAGTAAAAGTCAGTTATGTTGTATTTGAAGGCATTTTTTCCTTTACATATACTTTGTTTCAGCTTCCTTAGCCTTCCCTCGCTATTCTGTCTTCCTGCTCCCACACCCTGCTCTGGGCTCTCTGAGGCCCATGACCCATCACTTCTGCTAAGACCTCTAAGGGGCCATCCATCACTAGAGCAGCGTTGTAACCTGGGGATAGATTTCCTCTTCCCTTGCCCACTCATCAATCACAACAGGCTACTGTGCATACCCAAGCAGCTTGCGAAAGGTGGGAAAGGCCAAGCAATGTCATTCACTAAGCCAAAAAGGAACCTGCAATATAGAACAAAAAAGCATATATGCATCAAACCACTTTTTTTACATGTCAAAAATAAATAGACTAATCTTTCGATGAGGAAAAACTTGATCATACTTCTTAAGTATGCAAGTAAGCAACAGGCTATCTCTGTGTGTTTATGCATGATTAATTGTGAACATTAACTTCAATAAAAAGCTGAAGTTTAAACAGTAAATTCACCTAAAAGAGAGAATGTGCTGGAAAGTTTCTGGTCAGTAATCAGCAACTCTGTGTCAGCCGGCTTAAACAAAATAGTATCTTCACAGGTGCATCACTTACAGTTCACAAGAAGGTCACTCAAACATACAAGCAGTTTTTGAATCATACATCACTTACCTGAAGATGTTATTATGGGAGAAAACGAAAAACCATTGATCAATTGTGAATGAAGGTACTGGAGGGGGAGGGGGGGGGGTCACAGTGATGCAAAACAATGCAAGGAACAATTAAAGACTCCCATGAGAGCTTAGACGAAAGGGGAGCACTAATGTCTCACAATACACAGGAAAGAAGTGGTGATGCAACAGAGTAGAAAGAGCAAAAAAAAAGGGGGGGGGGGAAATAGGAGAAAAGCAAAGTGCAGGCACCTACAAGAAGCCATGTTCCTTGTCACTGACACCTACACAAAGAGGATGCAGTGGTGGTTAAAGCTTTTGTAATGTCGATATAGCAAAGGCTGAGTACACTGGATGATGGGGTTGAGTCAGACAGTGCCAGGTGTCCTTTTGACATGGGCACCACTCCCCTAAATGAGTGGCTGAGAGAGCGAGTGCGGCTGTCACCAACACCCTTCCAATTAAAACCTCTAATTAATCAGAGCTATTTAAAGCAGCCCATTCATCCCCAATGGCGGGAAGCACGCTGACGAGAGGAAAGATAAACCGCACATCTTTGCTCTGATTTACCTTTTTTCTAAGCTGCCCGTTGGCATTACTGCTTTCTTTCCACAGCTATGATATGCAGCTGCTATGCACAGTTACAAATGTAAGAATAACTGCATCTGGAGCAGGATATGTACCTATTTACCTTTTTCTTTTGAGGAATAATAGGTTGCTGTATTGTATGCTTGTACTGTTGACGATCATTAATATAAGTTAAGTAAATTATGTCTTTTCCCTGCAGTATACTGACAAACAAACAGGTGATGTGTGATTAAATGTCAGCATTGAGACATCATTAAAGATTTTTGATTAAAAATAAAAATCATAAAAACTGTTTTCATATTAGGATTATACATACTGATATTCAGTGTTTGGTAAAGGTTGGAGCTTCTAAAAATTTACAGTGGAAGTTAAACTATAGGTTCAAGCTACTTAAGGGAAAAATATAGTTTGGACAAATAAAAATGCATCAAATTGTTAATCTACATATGTTTCAAATATAAAATTTTAAAAGTAACAAAAAATAGCACATCAGTGAGTTTACAATAAAGGTTTTCCACTTTTTCACATGCTGTTTATATAGTGCCCATGGTGATTCTTACTGAGACTGAGATCCTTATCCATGATGACGTCGCAGTGTGAGCGCTGAGCAATACCCCCCTTTGCACATACACTACACAAAGGTCAGATGTGTGGTTTAATGAATGCTTTGTCTTCATAATAGTTAGGGCGGAAGAAGAAGGTGATGGAGCAGGTGAAAGGGGGTTAAATTCAGTAGAAAATGATAAACATATATTTGTTTTCTGTTTATGACTCTAAAATGATCATAGTTCCTGTGGTTAATGACATGACAACGTAGCAAAAAGGTAAATTAACTACTTGAATCACAATTATACAATCAAATGGAAAATTCAGAAGATTCCCATGAAACACCCTTACTGCTTCTTTAGAAAATAAGAGGGTAAGAAGTAAGTGGTGCTAATCAAATGCACTTGATTAAAGCATCATCTGCATGTAGGACAGCCTCTATAAAAAGAGTTTTTGTGGGGGTTTTGGACTGGAGCATTTGGGTGTGTTAACTTAATGTCACAGTCTTACCAAGAGTGGAGACCCACTCTGAAATTGGGTCATGCAAACAGGACAATGATGTCAAGCACAGAAGCAAATCTATAACAGAAAGGCTGAAAAAGGAAAAGATTTTGCAATGTCAAACTCCAAACCTCAAAGTCAAAGACCAGACCTCAACCTGATTGAAATGCTGTGGCGGGTCCTTAAGAGAGCTGCGCATAAATGAAAGCCTGTAAACCTCAATGAGCCAAAGCAATGTTGTAAAGAGTAGCGGGCCAAAATTCTTCCACAATGATGTGAGAGACTGATATAGTCATACAGAAAATGATTACGTAAAGTTGCTGTTGCTAAAGTTGGTTCTACAAGCTACTAAAATCTATGTTTTGCACATGACTGCAAATGTAGCTAAATTACCAGAAAGCTACTGCAAAGGTAATTCTCCACTACAGATAGTGAAAATACATCACATGAGCATTTGAGAAAATAGCCCACTATTGTTTAAAATGTTCAGTATTTTCTGGTAACTAATAAATACGTATGAGTGCAAGTGACTGACAAGAAGAAAGAAGCGTGGTAATTGGTTGTATAAAAGTAAGATGTCATTATGGTCCGTATGGTAGAATTAGAGATGCTAGGTTTTTTTTTTAGGGGGGGGTTAAAGTTGGATTTCAATGTGGAACGAGGATGCTTTTTTTATTTTTATTTTTTTTTTTTTTTTGGCCTGTCCCGTTTGGCTCTTTTGCCATCAGAATTGTTGTCTAAAGGCAAAGAAAGATGCC
>NW_005187659.1:439608-461254 GCF_000239375.1 Pundamilia nyererei | reverse complement strand
CACCATCCACTCATCTTCCAGACTACATAAGACAATAAACACCCAGGCTGAGATCTTCCTCCACCTCTCCTGTATCTCCCCCTCCTGCAGAGAGCTCCTGAGGAGAGGAAAACTCCTGCAAGATGTGACAATCTCCCCCACCAGTTGAAGAGCCACCAGTTGCTTTTTTCATTTCTAACCATTTGGGGGTTTTTTCTTATGCATAACACATTTTCCCAACAAATCAAAATTTCAAGCCTTATCAGTCAACATTTTAGTTCTCAGTATCATCTCAGCATCCATCTCAGTTATTCAATTTACAATAGATAAACTTGGAAAGCAAATTATTACAACGACAGTTCTCTAGTGGCATTGGGAAAGTGGAACTTAAGCCCATTTTTCACCATATGCTTGTAGCGCTGTGCCATAGTATCAAGTGTGATTGTGTACTTTGGTTTTTCGTTTTACATTTGATTCAATTAGTTTGTTTTACTACAGTTTTTAATTGTATATACCATCACATAGGTTGTATTTTCCTTAATGTTTAAGCTTTTCCCTATTTACATGCTTTTTTTTTTTTGTAGCATTTCCAATTTTGCTTGTGCTTTCACGTACTACATGCACTTTCCCCAAAGCGTCAGCCACAGCAAAGTCCTTCTGGAGGGTCAGATCCAGACTGCTTTGTGTCACGTTGGAGATAATGGACAAATTTTGCATTCAGTTGGCACTTCAAGTAAAGAGGTTGACAATAGTTAGTGCCAAGGTGAAGAAACAGCAGAAAATGATCATGAAACATGTGGATAGAAATGGCTGGAGTCACATATACACACATGAGATGCAGAATTTCCTCAAGCTGAAACAATCATTTAATCACACTCAAAACTTTCTAGAAAATAAAAGGAAGGAACATATTGACACCCTTTATTTTCTTCCTGAAAAGAGCTCATTAGCTTCTCGTGCCGTTAATTGAGCTTCCCAGACAGAACTTCCTCTCACATTGAATACAGATCTCATCTCCTTGTCTTAGATTGAGACACTCAAACCCTAACCATAGCCATAACCCTCAGAATGTCAAACAAATTTAACCAAAAATATCTCATAATTAGATGAATTTTTAGTGAGCACTGAATGACCTGCAGGCATGATGCCTACCTGAAGGGATCAGTTCAGGGTGGAAGCATTGTCTCTAAATGAAAAGATTTCCATTTCCTACACCTGTACTATTTACTTTTTTTACTGTTTGCATATTTATTTTTGAAAAAAATACATACATGTGTCAACTGCTTAGTCAAATGTCTCTCCAGACAAATTGCCTCCCTCAGTTAATCACCCCTATTTACATGTAAAATCTGAACTCTGCCTATTACCCATTAAGTACCTGTCAGTTTGACTGAGGAGCAATTAAACTGAATCACCCCATTACACAAATAAGTAGTAAGTAAGTGTTGGCCTCTGTTGTGTGTCCTCTAATTCAATTTAAAACAGTAATTCATACAACTTGGTATTAAGAACTCAAACACTTATTGAGTCTGGAAGCACATTAAATAATATGAAATGTAAATGGCTGAATCCTTTTCAGTCTGAAGATCTAAAATATATTCAGGGGAAGACAAAACTAGTGTGAGTAATTCAGGAGGTGAGGCAGAACTTGCATAACCATTTTATCATAAAAGAAGAAGAAGTGAGTTTTACTATTACCCCAAACCAAGTTTTCACTAATCTTGTGATTGATTTTGAAAACTAGAGATGGAAATAAGTAAGGCAGACCTGTTCCAGAGGAGTGGTTTTCAAATAAAACAGTGGGTAAGCACATGTTAGTGTTGACATAAATTAAGGTTCTCTGCTATTAGATATAGAGTCTTAATAAATTTGAGTAACACTCAGGTTACCCTACCGCTGCATGTCAGTGAAAAGTTCTATTAAAGTAAAAATGAAATGCTTAAGTGAGTCAGGGCGAGTGTAATGTCTGAAAAAAAAACATGTAAATGTAATTGTAAAAGCAAATTGAACCTTTCAGTAAATAAATAATAAAATTAATCAGATCCTACTGTTGAGATTTTTTTCTGGTGAGATCAGCAGAGGTGACGGTCAACACGAAGGTGGAAGTTAGAAAAATAAAAATGAAAGTACACAAATCAAAAACGCACCATCCACGTTTTAATCAAACATAAAAACTTATTTTACGTTTTGGAATGGAAAAAAAGCCCGCAGGCCATCATCCTGTGATTATGAACAACAGTAGCTGGAGATGGCGGAAGGTAGGTAACACAAACTGTTACCTATTTTTTATCCAAGACCCACAGTCATACAACAGTGTGGAAACAAGGGTTTTTGTTACATGATTGACACTGGAACCCAGGAATGTGCAGAATTATTTTCACAAACACAGCCATATCCACACTCTACAGAGAAGTGAAGCTTACAGCTGAGCGTAGTTTGAATACAGTAAAAAGAGTTGTGTTGAAAAAAGGACCATCCATTCATCCATCTTCTTCTGCTTGTCTGGGCCCGAGTCACGGGGGCAGCAGTTTAAACAGAGAAGCCCAGGTATCCCTCTCTCCGGCCACCACCTCCAGCTTGTCTGAAGGAGGCGTTCCAAGGCCAGCTGAGAGATATAATCTTTCCAGCATGTCCTGGGTCTGCCCTGGGACCTCCTCCTGGTGGGACATGCCCGGAACACCTCACCCAGGATGCACCTTTATCAGGTGCCCAAACCACCTCAAATGACTCCTTTCGATGTGGAGGAGCAGCGGCTCTACTCTGAGCCCCTCCCAGATGGCTGAATCCTCACCCTGTCTCTAAGGGAGAGGCCAGCCACCCTTCGGAGAAAGCCCATTCCTCGAAAATGATTTATCACTGAGATTGATCACCTTGAAAAAAGGTGATAAATCACAATATACGTTACTGCAATACTTTGCCAACCTGAGAATTCAAAATCAATCTGATATCATAGTAAAGTATCTTAATGATATGGTACCCTGGGGTCTCGTGGTGATTCACACGTGTAATTTTGACCACAATTCAGATTCAGAAGGTTGCTAGGGTCATTGTTCATTCTTTGTTACTTTTCTTAAAGGTAATGCAATATGTTACTTAATTACTTGCTTAATTACCAGCACACATACAATCTTTCTTGCCTTTGTTTTGAAACAACTTTAATCTCCACTTTTCAACTTCTCAAAATAGTATTTCGAGTTTAATCTTGAATTTTCAACTTTATTCTCAAAATAAACAAGAATATTTTTTAATGCTGCCTTAATGCTTTGTAAAATACAAACAAAGAATCGCAGTGAACAAAACAAAAAAAACATGTTTTGTTTTTTTTAAAAAGTGTTATAACCTAAAATTGTGACAGCAACATTCAAACCAAACAGGTAACGGCGCAGAGGAACAATGATGATCTGACTGAGGGAGGACAACTTTTAGTACACAGGGGCTGTCTGGGAATGAGTCATACATGGATTCAAGGCACCGGTGTTAGAGTAACTTTTTTTTTTAAAGTTACACATTGCATTTGTAGCACACTACTCCATAAAGTACTTTTGCATTACTTCATTATATGGCCTGGTGATTCTCAATTATCTGGTAATGATAAAAACCTTGAGTCAGAGTCCCACACATGTTCCTGTCGTCTGAGGACAGAGGCAGACTGTTCTTTTAGTGTTTAGGCATCAACACAAAGCCAGTATTCAGGCTAGAAACCCAAACAGCACTTAACAGCTACTGCCACAGCAATTCTACAATATAAACAAGCACCGGCAGAAATGACGTTAGAAGCAGCATCACTGCTTTGTTAACTGTTTAAAATCACACTCTGATTGTCCTGCTGGGGCCTCCATACTCTCAGCTAAATTCTCTCTAGCTTTTGTATGCATCCCATCAGCAGACACCTGAAAAAAGTCAATGTTGTGTTAGCAACAGTTCCTTCTAACCTCGGTGCAGTTTTCACTTTATGTTCTTGTTATTTCATGAAAAAAGGACTAATAATCATGTCTCCATCCCTCAAAAGACCTCCAGCATTCACATTCGGTTAGCCTTTGAAAGTCAAGTGGAGATAATTGGAAGTGTAACATGATTAATGATTTGAGTACAGTAATGTGTTGCAGCAAACATTCAATATGATTACACAAAACACTGCAAGACACAAGTGGAAACAATTAAGGAAAGACAAACACTGTGGGGGAAGGAACAAAAGCAGGAAGTAAAACCAACAATAAGATCCATGACAACTAACTTACAAAATAAAGTGAGAATGAAAAAACAGAGAGGGACGCCACAAACACGACAAAGACACCTAAAATAACAACCGTGATATGTCTCTTGTATTAAATTATTATAAAATGTCATCTGTTAAAGGGAACTGACAGCTTGTAAGGAACTCTATGACTCATCATGTTTGGGTTTTATATTTTTTCTTTGTTGTGAACAGACTGCAGGAAGAAAAATGGGACGAGTATCTTTTAAAAAGACTGTGGTATACAGTCTGTTGAGATTTCAGGGGCTTTAAAAAAAAATATATATATATATATATATATATATATATATTTCAACACTGTGGTGGGGAAGTCGTATTGGAAGTCAGCTGGCATTTTGTGTTTCTGTGAAAGTAAGGTGGGTCTGCTTGAACTCCTCACAGTGTCCTCTGCATACAGAATGAGTAAATTAGTATGTTGGGCTTGAACCATCTTAGAGTGAAGTTGTTTTATTTTTTGTTGTATCTCCACAATCTCCAAAATGAACCTTTAACCAGGTAACAGGTGCCATAGCCACCTTTGCCCTTGACCTAGACTCATTTCAGTAAATACATCCACTATCAGCCAAATTCCTTGGATATGAGTACATGTGTCAGAACCTGCGGCACTCTTTGTTTAAATCATGTTCTTTGTCTATTGAGAATAAAAATGAAAACACTGAAAAAGAAAATTCCTTTTGTTTTCCACAGAAAAAAAAAGTGAATGGCATTTTTACACCCTGACCAACCTGAGAAGCTGAGCAGCGTTGTGGTTGTGAAGGCCGGAGGCGCTTCTGTTTTAAATGAAACTTAAAAAGAAAGTTATTCACTTCTGTTGGGATTTTAAAAAAATTGACGATGATATTAAAATTAGATTCGTTTTTGGGGTCTTGTGGAGCCTCAGAGAGAATTACATGCCTCGGTATTACACTGATCAATATTTACTGGTTATACTCAAACAGGGTTTAGTCTAATGTTTAATAATTTATGTCTGAGTAATGAAGCTGACAACTTAGTCGAGGCAGTTTTGTGTTACTCCTAGCTCTGCTGGCTTGATGGTAGTGTTAAAATACTTTTGATTGGTGGAGCTTATTAAAAGCTCTTTGGGTCCACATATGCAGAAAAACAGTTACGGGGGGACAAGCTTCAACAGAATGGCTGTGAGAAGACAGAAGTTGTAAGCAGACAGAAAATTGGCCTCAAGCTGTGCCGCAGGAATGAACATGAGGCAGTGATTAATCTGAGGGACATTTATTTATTTATCTACAGCAAAGCTACAATTACAAAGCAGTTGACTCTGACTCTGTTGTTTATTTGTGGATTTTTGTACATGTCACTTGAGTGAACCGGAAACGTTATTTACTTAGAGATTGTCCTGCTTATCTTGTAAATTGCCTTTTCAAATTTCTTAATGATGTAGTTTGATCATTCTCTCGTTGACCATGCGGAGCTGATGAAAAGCTTAAAGGTTATCCTGCATATTTGTCTTTATTTTCTCTAGTGACTCCTGAAAGATCTGTTTCTTAAATCTTTAATCACCTGTGGTGCAGAAGGGTAGAGAAATAATTGCTTATTTTGTAAACCACCGCAGTAAAATGGAACTGGTGTTTCACTTAGAGTGACACATAATGCAGTTACTGAATTCCTGCCAGGCAATGCTTGTTTGGAGCATTTATGCCAATAATCAGCCAAATAAAAGCATTGCTAATGGTGACCAGGTTGTTGTCGATTTGTTGATCACCACTAGAGCGTTAAAATGATGTCTGAGCGCTATTCATTTTCTACAATCTCTGATTCTGCAAGAACAAAAACAAATATTAGTTAAACACAGGCAATTCAAAAAACCATGGCACCACATAACTAGCGTTTGAAGTCCAACAGCTAGATTCATCTTTCCCGCTGGACATGTGTCAAAAGCAGCATTAATACACCAGGCACTGTTTATCAAGACAACATGTTTTTATGAGTCATTTTTTCCCTCACATTTTTATAGTGAAATCCTTTGCAGTAGATTCTGATCTATTTTAATGTAAGGTTAAAGAAACATAGTCGATTTTAAAAAATGAAATGTGAGTATCCATATCCAATTGTGGGTATCGATAATGGATGTTCTTGGTCAGTCCCACATAGGAATAAAAATGTTGTGTAAAAATGTTAAACTTGATGTGAAACGATTATAGACACATGAAATCAAAGATTACACTGAGTGAATATATTGAATAAGACTTGCCAGAGATCTCTTAGGAACTGCAATCTTGTGCTGTCGTACATAACTTCCAGACAAAGTATCATCCTAGATTTTTTTTGGAATATGGATGTTCCAAAAACAGGAACAGCTTTGGTCATCAGGTTTCCCAACACATCAATAAATTATACAAAATTAGGTTGTGCCTGATATCTGCTTAAATAAATAAGTCTTTAAAGATTCAAATAAAATGAAACACATGAAAGCCACTGCCCAACTCTAACTCGGTTCATCCTTCAGGTAAGTTTGTTTTTCTGTTCAGAGAAACCGTTTAAATGTCTTCTCTTGTGTATCCTCCCCATTAACATCACCACTGGGGTGAGACGAGAGGTACCAGGATGCAGTGTTGTCCCCACCGAGCTGTGGGCAGACGGAGAATGTTGGCTGGTTCCTGTTAGCCTTATTTAAAAGCTGACCTTTAATGCATCTTGAGAATAAAGGCTTTGCATACAAATAATGATCTTATTCCTCAGTCAGTCAGTCTCTCAGTTTGGCCACACCAAACTGATGCACTACCATTTCTGCCAGTGATTTTTTTTTTCCATTTCTATCAAAATATGATGTATTATTCATTTAAACCTTGTTTTTAACTAAATTCACATTCATTGCATTTCACTTCACTTGTGTGGTATTGTGAATGAGGTGATACGAAAGTGGGGCACATGCCAATTTTGGGTTATTTAATTAGTCATTATAAACATTATGGTTTTTGAAGCCAGTGCAATTTAATCAGGTATGCAAATGCATGGCCTATATTGAAAACATAATTATGCAGAAGAGAGTAGATGGCAGGTCTATGACACAAGTTGCATCACTTAAGAAATGATGCAACAATGCCACCTACTGAGAATGAGCTGCATGTAATCAGTTAAGAGTGTGAGACATATCAATGCATTCTGGGCCTTATTTCTTAAAGCAGGTATTGGGATTTTGTCTTTTGTAGTTTGTTGCAACACCATCTCAATTTTTATTCCTAAGAAAATGCAGCTAAATTCCTATAATTGTTACATTATATATAATTCAGATTTTTCTAGGTCATCCATGTAGATGGATTGCCTTGTTATTAGATAAAAAAGAAAAATATTATCTTATATGACCAGATATCATGTTTTATTTTTTTCTCCAACTTCAGAAATGACATAACCACTTCAAACTCTGAAATGTGCTTAACATTTATTAAATCTTGAAAAAAAGAGAGAGAGAGAAAATACTTTATATGCAAAAATGGTATATACACATTGCTTTTAACCAGAAAGGCACCAAAGACACATAAGCAGTTACTTGGATAAGTAATGCTGCTAGCTGGCTTCATGACAACATAAAAAAGACATTGTATGACAAATTAAAGTGTGAAAAAGCAACATTATCGGCCATAAAATTAGCTTTCAGTTTTCTCTCTAAAAAGTACGATTTTTTAATTTTTTATTTTATTTGAATGGTTAAATCGCTAATAAGACAATAGTGGTGTTGCAATAGCTAAAAATATATATTACTTATTACATAAATACAATCGTCTTAATGAAATACATTTTATTTACTCCCTTTTGTGGCTACAAACTGTCCACTATGTGTGCAAGCAAAAAAGAAGAACATGAAAACATCCTTAATACAAAGTACAACTTCTTTCAAACATGAACGTTTGCGCATCTGCAATAAATTATTTTTCTCTATAATTTCAGGATGTAACCATGGGAAAAGAATAGGTCCTGCATATCCTTATTACTGCTAAAGGTCTGAAATTAACTTAAGTGAGAATGATATGGCTGTGATTGTCTGAACATTAAAGTGTTTGTATGGTTGTTTGAATCTGCTATGATGGGAGAGCCGTTCTCAACTTCTGGTGCTACACACAGCTAAAAACTAAAAGTAAGTATTCTCCCACAAATGAAATTCACCACCCGGTGACACTCAAGCACTATCGAGGGTAGAGAGTGACATGCTTGAAGCAAATAAAAACTCGCAGTGGAGCAGACGGCAATGAGCCATAGGAGGTCAGGTTTTTAACTGAAAAGGTAAACAGGAGAAGTAACTTCCTCCTAAATATTAATGGTGTTAACACCCAGTGTAAAGATGGCAGCAGCACTCCTCCTCCTTCCTCTCACACTCAGAAACTAATTCCTCACTAGTCTGTGGAATGAGACAAGCACTTGTACTATTAATGGTGCCTGAAAATGACTTTTAAAAAACAACAACAACAAAAATGACAACTGTATATTGTGATGCAAGACTAGAAAATAAAATGTCTTAGTGGTTCAGGTGGCTTAGGTAACTGGGATGGGGAAAAAATGTCATTGAAGCCATGATGAGCACACTGGTAGCACCATTCTTCTTCTTCTTATATGGTGCACCTCTTTCAGTCAAAACACGTCATCTGCATATTTCTGGTAGTCTTGTCCATTAGTGCTGTCTTCTTTATGATCAGTCCAATAGGAAGAATTGCATACAGTTTTTTTTTTTTTAAATGTTAAGTGTTTCACTTATTTAGAGTGATGGTAACATAAGATGTAGGTATGTAGCCTTCATCTCCATTGTTCCTACGGACACGGGTCCAACCATCCCCTTTGTCCTCCTCTACCACAGCCAGCACCTCCCCTTCCTGCATAGCGATGGTCCCTTCACTGGCACCTGAAAAAGAAAAACAGGCTAGAGATAATTTCATATACCGATGTGCTGACACAAACCTTGCTCAGTCAAATCAGAGGGGGAAAAAAATGGATTCATAATTTTATGACTGACTTCTTATTTTGTGGTATAATTATGCTACAACCTACAGGTAGAATTTCAAAAGCCAAGTCAGCACTATAATTTTACTGTCATATAACATTCTGTAGCCATAATGAAAACTTAGAATAAAATTGTCATTGCACATGTACAACAAAATTGTGGGTGTGCCACACCAACTGTGCTGGAATGAAATATAAACAGTAGACAGCAGGAATAAATAGCAAACAGGAGAAATATATTCGAAAAAAATAAGAGAAATGCACACATTGGAAAACAAAATAGTTGCAAAGTGCTTGGAAGTAGTGCAAAGAAAAGACTAAAAGCCAGAGTGATGGGGGTTACTCTGACCATGGCTGAGATTGGTGAGGTGGGTGGGCAGGGGTGGGGGCAAGATTGTTTATTCACAGTCTGAATGGCCCAGGGGAAGAAGCCGTTCGTGACTCTGGAGGTGTGGGACCTGATTGACCTGAGGCGCTGACCAGAGGGCAGTAGGGTGCAAAGGGTCACCTGTGATGACAAAGGTTTTTCTGAGATAGACGGATCTGGCGATGGCCTCCAGTGTTGGCAGAGGGCAGTCAATTATTTTTTTGGGCCAGTGTTAATTATCCTCGGTGCAGCCTTCCTGTTCTCAGTAGTGGCCCCTGCGTACCAAACACCCAGGCAGTAGGAGAGCATGCTCTCCACTGAGGAGCGGTAGAAGGCCAGCACCAGCTTCTGGTCCAGGTTATTCAAAAAAAAAAAAAAAAAAAAAAGAAAGAAGAAAAAACACTTTGCAAACCACGTCCACCTCATATTCTTCTTTCATGTCGTTTCTGACTTAATCGGTGTCATGTCTGCTGTCATTAAGGCTCGCTTTCTTCACTAAGCGAGCCTTTCTGCTGTTCTTGTTGCCTCCAATTTTCCATGTATGAACATGGAAGTCTGGAGACATCTCAGAACAGAGCACAAATATTACAACCAAATTCTAAAAATAAAAAAAACTTAGGATGCTGTTAAATGTAAAAACAAACAGAATGCAAGGTTTTGAAAATCTCACAGATCCATATTTTATTCACAAGACAGAGGGAGCAAAAAAGGGTGTAAAGTCGTATTTAAAAAGAACATTTGGTAACTGATTAGGTTATTTGGCAAAAGGTCACTAACATGATTGAGTATTTAAAAAAAAAAAAGAAAAAAAAAAAGACATCCTTGCAAGATGATGCAAGACAATTTTAAAGGACATCTACTACAACGGCGTAACTTTGTAGTAGAAGAGTCTGGATGTTCAACTGTGATGCCTGCAGTCAGAAAAATATGACCAAGACAACCCGGGATTATTGAACAGCAGAAAATAACAGGAGACAAAAGTCCAGCAACTACACTCTCGAGTTCGCCGATTCTTACAGACACTGTTGTTAAAAGAAGATGTGACGCTACACAGTGCTAAACATAGCTCGGCTCCAACGTTTAGGTGCCATCAAATTCAAAATAACTTTTTAAAATGATAATTTTCTCAGTTTAAACATATTATATGCTTTCTCTATTCTGTTGTGAATAAAATATGGGTTTATGAGATTTGCAAACCACTGCATTTTGTTTTATTTGCGTTTTACAAAACATCCCAACATTTATTGAAAATGGGTTGTAAAGTACACCTTGCAGGAGAATAAAAATCTTAGACTGTAGTGGTTCTTACTAAACAGTGAGAAATAATATTTCCATAACTCAGCTTTTTAGGAATGCAACTCTTGTAATCACACATCCTAGCATACAGCATCGACTCACTATGCCTCATTTTGAACAACAACAATAGGTCAATGAGTCCATTAGTTAAAAAAATAATAATAATAATAATAATGAGTGTATTACATACCAGGGAAGTTGTACATGGCTGTGCATTTCCCGATAGGAGCAGCTAGGTCTTCATCCTCAAAGTCATCATCAAACTCAGCATAAATGGCTTGGGAAGGATCAGGAGTGCTTTCATCGGAGTAAGCTCCATCAGGGCTGGAAAGAAAATAGACAGGCTTCCTGTACAGAGTAGACAACAAGCCTGTGTTTTAAAGTAATGTCTACAAGCAAAATGTAATCCTACCTGTGTACATCATTAGCTCCATTATTGTTAAATGAGTGGGCTTTATAGCGCAGCGTGTCTCCTCGACCTCCAGCTTCAGCGAGCCATGTCTACTCAAGAGAACGGTCCCCCCAAAAAAAGCAGAAATTTCCATCAATCCATTATTCTGCCATTTGTGTGACTACATGCTTTAAAAACTTTTAATTGGTTAGAAGAAAAAGGCTGGAAACCTATTGACCTAATAGTTTATTAGAAATAACATATATGGGTCACATCATTTGACAGCAGCAGAGAGCTAGATTACCTCATATTTGCTCTGCTCTCCTCTGAGCCGCTCTATATTCTGGGATGTCTGGTTGATTTGGGATGCCAGGCTGGCGGGGTCTCCCATTTGAGGATTTTTCTCATAAACATCTTTCATCTTTCCCAGCGCTTCACTGAAAAGAGAGAAAAAAAAGAGAGCGATAGACAGAGAGAGGGGAACAAAGGAAGAAGAGGGAAAGTGACTTTCAGTAGAAATCAGTTCCCTGCAGACCTCAGGAGTGGATAAACACACAGAGACACGGCACAGTTGTGTACTCTGCATGAATATTATATCCACTTTCCCAGTGGAGAAGTTCTAACAGAGATGGTTATTAATACACAGAAGGATCCGCACATGTCTGTCTAATAGACACACACCTCTGATCAACTTCCTTTTGCAACTCTTTGCAGATTTCATCCAGTTTCTGTTGTAACCTTTTCCTGCGCTGCTCCGGAGGGAGGTGGGCAAAGTCCTCTGTCACTGTAGGCTGCAAGAGGGTACAGGAAGGGGGGGGGGGTGTTAGCACTGAATGTCTTCTTACACTTTCATAATGACAGTTACCGTGGTGTGAGAACTGGACAACTGCAGAGGAAGCCTGTGGTTTGTGTTCAGCTCAGGAGACGTCAAACTAAAAACCATTTCAGCTCTTTGAGTTTCATGTTTGTTTGGTTTTGAACTGACATAAAGCCAATGAAGTACAGAACATCAGTGAGCTGAACACAAAACCATCACCCATGGACCAATAACCGCATTCCAATAACTTCGTACAGTCCCATCTCTTATCATCTTCACATTAAAAAAAAATAGTCTTGATTTACATGTGTGACACAGAAAAGTGCACGATTGGGGCTATTTGGAAAACAGGGATACTGATTGCTCAGTGTTTCTGTGTGCCACCAAGCATTCCTCCCTTCCTCCACCACCAGGTGGCCACCTCTTCAATACAGGCTTAAGAGGACAAGTCCTAGACCACATTACCTTATGCAGGATGCGGCATATTGAGGCCGTTTAGGGCAAAAACCAGCAGAAACTTATGAAGTTCCTGCTGGAAACTTCATAACTTTCTGCTGGTTGAGAAGGGAAACTACAGAGAATTTACAATGAATGTGAAGGGAAATTACAATGAAATGAGCCATTGTAAAGAAAAGGTGGCTACTTTTTACGAGTCAAACACCTCCACACCCCAGCTTTGTTTCCTGTATTACCATTATCCTCTCTGGAGTAAACTTCTGAGGGGGAAAAAAGAAAGAGTATGTGTACATAAAAATGGTGAAATAACCTTAAAGTGGGTTTCTTGCTTTTCACTTTTTACCTTGAAATGAATTATAAATAATTACATTTTTATATACATAAACATTAAAAATCAGACTGTAAGTTTAATACAGCATGTTCATGTCCTAAAAATATAAATCAAATTATTCATTACAGGAATTCAGTGACTCTTGCAGAGGCATGAACACAGGATGATGTGTAAGCCCTTATGAGTGAACGTCTCCTGGCACCCGAACCGTCTTCTGTGGTGACTCACCGATCTCCTGAGTGTCCGGAAGGAAGAGATTCTGGGTTTGACTGTCTTATTGATCTCCTTCAAACAGTACGACAGGGGGTCCCGGCCAAACTTGGGGGAAGGGGGTCCGTTAGGTGAAGGGGCAGGGGGAGTGGAGAAAGGAGCGAGCACTGGAGAGGACAGCTGGTGTGGGAAATGAGCAAAGTACCAGCACCCAAAGATAAGGTATACAGACATAGATTGGTGTATTGGGGAAGGAGGAGGGAAGAATAATTGAAAAGAAGAAGGGGAAGACAAGAACAACAAGATGACAAGGGAAAGAAAAAGACACCGTCAACACCTTAAAGCACACCACAAAGCAAGGAAGACAACACTGAAGCCAACCCAGCACATGAGCCCAATAAGCATGAAAGCAAAAAACACTCTCATAAACACAAACATCAAGTAATAATTACAAAAAAAAAAAAAAAAATCCCAAAACACTAAGATTACACAGCAAAACAACCAACCACAGCTCCCACATTGGTGCCACAGCAACCCTGCAGCCAAGTTCAAGCCCAGCTGATGGGCAGCCTGAGCTCCAGTGAGGAACTGGCTGAAGAAAGCCTGCGGGGTTAAATTACTTTGCATTTTTTACAGCTTTAATTGTTTATTAGTAATAGCAGTAATATAATCATTCATAATAACAACATATTTACTACCCAGTTTCAATGCTAACAATAACAAGACCGAGGTTTCTAACTATGGACTGGATATGATCTCTCTCAATACACCCAATAGGCTATGGTTACTGGCTTGCTGAGTATCTATAGACAGTGGTCAATGTGTTTTTCCAATTTGGCTGTAATTCAGTTACACTGAAAATAGAATTTCGTCTCATCACAAAATAACTAAGAAAAATGTTTGATTCGCAACTAAATATGTTTAAAGTTTAACCAGTACTATTAGAAGTCTGACCTATATAGACAGAAAATATCAACTCCCATACCAGAACAGTAGCTATAAATAGCCTGCTTAATTACCGCAGTGGGATTCTGCACATAGGGGGGGGGGCTAATGAGTGCCCTCTGTGACCTATTAGAAAGAGGTTAAACTGCAAACATGTCTGGGTGAACTAGACGCTGAGGTGTACATAAATGTAGTAAGATGGGTGGGGGTCTATTAGCTAAATTACACAGGAGGCTGATGGCTTCTAGTCTCCAATAATGAACGTCTAAGAGAACCACACACAGTTTCTTGTGTAAATACGGTGAGCTAGAAGTACATTGTTATTATATGAACATCTACTGAGTAGGTGCCGCTTTTCTTCAGGGTTACGGGGGCCTAAATACAGGAGAGGAGTTAAGAACGGGAATGTTTAGGAGCTAGACATAAACCAAGAGCTCACTCAAGCCGATATATTCAGCCTCCTATTCACACGGCCGAGTCCTAATTGGGAGAGCATGACTGATGATACAGAGCACTGTGCCACACACATACACAGAGCGGGAAAAGTGCACAGCCAGTAAGACATGCAGAGAGTAGAGGGGTGCTGAACAAGCAAACACTGCAGGGAAGAGAGAAGGGATCATTTAGAGCTAGGACTGGAGGTGGGGGACCATTAGCTTGTTAGTGGTCAGCCACTCATATCGCCGGCTTAATTTTGGACCACAGCAAAAGTGCTCCATTGAGATAAGATTTACAATGTAGCGCAGCTCTCTTGCTCCAAACACAAAGTCATACGCAAGAACATAAATGTCAATGAAAACATTCAGGTCATAAACGTGCGACTGTAACTGGTCGGGGGGTTTTTTTTACCTACAAAATGTGGTATCATTCTGAAGTTGGCACAAAGATTTTATTGTGATGCAACACATAATGGCAGGTTCTGCACAGTATAATAGAAGCAGTGTGTTTGTGGATGCCTATGGAGAAAAATTCAATGTTGTTTGGGTCCCGTGCTGATGAAAGCACAAACACAGCAGAATGCTGCCTGCTAGTCGACCTATTGGAAACCAGGGATAGGGAGGGTGTGCGTGGACGAGGTTTATACGCTGACAGCCAGTCATAGAGTCATGCAAAAGACCTTTTCCAGAAGTGTTGGGGTGTGTGAGAGTTCCCATATAACTCAGTGGCAGAGGGTCATGCAATATTATTCTGAGCATTAAAGGTAAGAAGGGTGTGTATGTGTGTGTTGCAAGTGTGTGCAGCTGCAACCACAGGTCCACCAGGGGTGCTCTCTGTAGGGGATTTCCTGGCTCTGCCATGCAAGGAGTCACACACTAATCTGCCTGATTGCCAACCTGAAGACTCACTGATTCATTGAAAAATTTCAAAAAGTACAACAAAGGACATCTGTGTGAGTGTGAGTCCATGTCATTAGGCTAAATTAGCCTAATGTTGCACTCTATAGTAAAATCTCCTACCTTACTTCGCTTGCTGAAAAGCCAAAAGTTATTGGGCTTCTTCTTCCATGGGTCAACGGAGACTTTAGGTGTACCGAGGCTACTGTCCGAAGAGGCTCGATTGATCCCCTGACTGTAGTCCTCAAACTCCAAATCTCCCGGACGCTCAAAGCCCGACTTATTCTGCTCTATTACAATCATGGAGTCCTGCATTAAATGCAATTATGGATAAGAGCAATTAAGAGCTATCGTCAAGCAGATTTAAGGCTAAAACGAATTAGCTGTACAAAGCCATGCTTCACATTAATATCCGTTCTTTTCTCCTTTTTTTTTTTTTTTCGAGATCCACTCACATTCTTCTCATTAACATTAGTTCCGGCTTTAGTAATGCCTTCCAGGCACTTGCCAATGATGGGCATCACATGCTTCTCTGTGTCTGAGAACAAGACGTAGCCTTGTGCCAACTTCTGTATTCGCCTCTCATCCAAATCCTGCAATTTCTAGTGAATACAAATTAACAGTTATTTACAAACAATGCCATTATTAGAGATAAAACAAAGCACAATAGACAGCAGCTAAAAATGTGTATTTTAAAAAAGAAAGATTAGGTTTTTACTCAAATATTGAAATCATATACATATTTATCTGAAACAAAATAAACAAGCTGTAGCTGTTTATGATTTTCAAATAGCTTTAAAGCATAACTTTGACATACATCATTTTTTAAATTTCTGATTCATTCATAATAACTAATACGTGTTACCAGTAGAATTTCTGCTAAAACCTAAAATAATGATGGTGGTAAGTGGTCATTTTGCAATAGATAATTGACTTACATTGAAAATGAGAGGCATGTCACTAAAATAGAATTGGTTCTGTTCTTTGTTGTATTTCTGGAGCAGAGCAGCATAGTCGTTCTTACACTCGTCTGCTACGCGTGCTCTCATGTGAGCTTGCTGTTTGGCCTGAAATCATGCACAAATAAAAACAAGTTAACAAAAGCGCATCTAGTATTACTTTGGACGATGTCAAATAGGATATGGATATTCAACATGTTTCCTGTTTACTTTTTCAACATCAGCTTTTGTGGCATTGATGTCTTGATCTGTCTTTTCTGCATACTGTGCTGCACGCTCTGCTTCTCTCCACTCTCTCTCAAAGCGCTTCTTACTCTGGTGTGGATGGAGGAAAGAAACAGAAAGAAAAGCAAGAACATTACATTCAGTTCATTTAGTAAAGAATTAACTCTTAAGACGTTACACAACTTTAAGCAAAGGACATGGCAGGTTTGACGGAAAACAGGTCTTGTAGTGCGAGGCGGTATTACCAAAAAATTGTATCTCTGTAATACTTAAGATTCTGGCCCTCTGACCTACTTTAACACATTACTTCAATTTTATTTTGTATTACACAAGTGCGCCTTTATATTGGTTTACAGCTACAAGTAAAATGTAAATAAGGTACACACATTTAACTGCTCTTTAACACAATTATCAGTTGGTCACATGGCAGCAAGTCAGTGCATTCAGGCATGATCGTGATGGCCTGGTGAAGGTCAAAGCACAATGGGGAAGAGAGGTGATTTAAGTGACTTTGAACGTGGCGTGGTTGTTGGTGCCAAATAGACTGGTTTGAGTATTTCAGAAAATGCTGATCTACTGGGGTTTTCCCCTCACACAAGCGTCTCTGGTGTTTACAAAGAAAGATCCAAAAAAAGAAAGAAAAAGAGAAAAATAGCCAGTGAGCAGTAGTTCCCTGGGCCAAAATGCCTTGTTGATGCCAGAGGTCAGAGTAGAATGGCCAGACTGCTTCGGGTTGATAGGCAGGCAAGTAACTGAAATGATCACCAAAGCACAGAGAAAAGCTTCCCGGAATGCACAGCACGTCAAAGCTTGGAGCTGACGGAGTACAGAAATAGAAAACCACACCGGTTATCACTCTTGTCAGCTACAAACAGGAAACTGAGACTGCTATTCAGCACCCTTAGTACCAACTGAGTACAATTAGCACTATGGCACCATTCAAACACCACAGCCTACCTGAGTATTGTAACTGACCACAGTGTGCCCATGTCGAGATGGCTGCTTCTAGTAGGGTGACTCGCTATCTCACAAAGCCTCAATTATCTCAATCACAGACACCAGGATGTCAATCCAACGGAGCATTTTGGGATGTGGTGAAATGGGAGATTTGTATTATGATTGCGCAGCTGACAAATCAACTATGTGATGCTATCATGTCAATAAGGACCATAATTTCTTAAGAATGTCTCCAGCTCCTTGTTTAATCTATTCCCAAAAGACTTCTGAGGGGAAGTCCGTTCCGAGGGGAAAGATTAATCCAAACTAGAAAAGGGGAACTAATAAAGTGGTCAGTGAGTGTATCACGAAAAAGAAATAAAACACAAAAAACCAAAAACAAAACAATGAATTCATCTGCAATAAAGATCTGTTTGGTACAGGAAGTCCTCAACAGGCTGCTTGGTAACCTTTCGCAATATGCCACCATTTATTTATTTTTTATTTTTTTTAATTCTTTCTTAAAGTCAACAAATGGTTTATTAGGATTTAAAATGCTTACGTCTGCATACTAGAGTAAAAGGCAACTGGATGGTGCCCCAACACCATTGTTGGTAGTTGTAGCCACTTTGTGTGTGCTAGGCCTCACATGCATTAATTCAAGTCACTGAACTGGACCTCGCTGCCATGTATGTGCTGCTGGTAGTTTTGGACCATTCAGTGTTGGTTTACATGGGTTCCCTCTCAATGCCAGCACAGCTTGTCCAGTGACCAATGTAATAATAGTACACAGTTTCTTGAAATGCCACAGTAGTGTGTTTTTACTTTTCACCTTTATAGTGGTACTTGAAAAAAATATGCTTTAATTTATGATGTCAGTGCTGCATACCAGTTTGTCCAGTATGCAGCACAGCAGTGGAAATTCAAAAGGAGGCTTGCTTTCCACTCTGTTCATCTGATTTTACTATAGACAAATGTAGTCACCTGACTGAGCACACAGAATCTAGAACCATTCACTTTATCTTTCATTTTTTGCACTCAAATCAAACATTCCAGTTTTGGTTATAGAGAAATCTTTTTTTTTTGTTTTTTTTGGTGGTACTTTAAATGTTAACATGCATTGTAGAAATGACTTGTGTGCTGTGTTCATCAACCTTTAAATTCTAAGAGTAAACTTACACTGTCAAGCTGCTTGTAGGTGCTCTCCAAACTCTGCTGGGCCTTCTTGGCATCCATCAGATACTGCAGACATCCATAAAAATAGAGTGAGAGGAGGGTCAGATGACAAAAAGAGAGACAGCCATGTGCAGGGGCAGGCAGAATAAACAATGACTGCCTAAAGCCACACAGCACAACAGACAAGAAAACAAATACCAGTGTGTCTGTTTGAGACATCACGTCTTCAGTAGAAGCCTGTACATGGCTGCTCTGTTCTATCAGGAAAAAGCCAAAGCATTCCTCAGAGAAATGGCACACCACCACTCAGACCATGCCTCCCTCAGGAGACTCTAAGTGAGGCTTCTTTCCTGCCACAGCAGTAAGATCTCTGCATCTCCACTCCTCCTTATCACTGTTTGTTGTATATTCTAAAGAAAAACCCCATTTGGCATGTTGTCAGAATGTTGACGACTATGGTGTAATAGGCACATACACAGTGAGTTCTAGGTGTTTTCATTTACGTCATTTACATAACGGGGGCTTCCAGTGTCACACAGTATGACTCAAACCAGGAAGTAAACAACAAAACTGTTAAAACAGCATGGAAGTGAAACAAAAGTGGCCTAGTACAAGACAGTTAACCATCTGCAGGTAAAGAGTGGTATGAATGGGACTGTGGGAAACGAGACCAACTAAAATGAAAACATCACAGATTCTCTTTGTTGCCACAGATTAGAACTTTAAAGACTCTAACCCTCATCCATTTCATATCGAGCTCACCGTCTTTCGCTCCTGCTTAAGATCTTGCAGGTACTTGGTAAGATCGATGCAAATGTTCATCATCAAGTTCTCAGCAATTAGCTCTCTCTGCCCCGCATAATCGTTCATCTCTGTCAGGATGTCCAAAAACGCCTGGTAGCTGGACAACCTATTATTTAAAGAGGTGGAGAAAGGAAAGGGTGGAGAAAGAATGACACTGTGATGAGGCAGCTGATAAGATGACAAACAGACAGGTTAAAAGAGAAGTTTGCAGTGGACCACGGCACGATAAGAAGTTTATAGCTTCCTTATTCCTGCTTCCTTCTAAAGGCATTTAAATGGCAACGAAAACAGCAATGCACTACTGCGTGGATAACAACACCAACTAACTGCTTGGATAACAGGGGGAAATGAAGGGAAAACCTTTAGTTTCAGATAGCAAATGAACTTCGGGGCTGCACCAAAGTCCAGGATTATTTTTAACTATAGATAATGCAAAGATATCCTAGTAGATTCCACAAATAAAAACATATAAATATAAATAAGGGAGCTCTTCTATAAGAACAATCCTGCAACATAACCAACAACAACTCACCTGCATTCAGGCTCATCTTTGCTGCTTCGTTTTTGGTTATACTTCTTTGAAAGGTTCCTGTGAACAGTGACAGATCATTAACAATCTGAAATGGGGAAAGGGCTGAAACGGCAGATGGCAATAGAAGACAACTCGCTGACTTAAAATGTTCTTATGTAACCATTTGATTTGTTTCCACACCACAGGATCAACAACAGCAGTCCACTATGAACATATTTAAATAGCTGTTCTTCCTCCTTTCACTCTCCTTCTGACCACTTCCTGTCTATCATGCGCCAGTCTGCTCCCGCTTCCTCTCCTTTCCAGCAAAGCTCAGCACTACAACAGATGGGGGCCTACAAACTGGGAAACAACCGGGAGAGGAAGGACTATGTAAGAAAGGCCACAGGAGAGAGAGAGAGAGAGGAGAAAGATACAGGGACAACAAGCTACAGCTGGAGAATCGAGCTAGTGTTTCACACACAAGTTAGATTCAGTCCTGCAGTGGTCATAAGACCAACAAGCATTTCATAAACAGCCTTTTAACAGGCACCCATGCAAACACAAAAGGACACATACGCTGCAAGCTGCTTTGAGCAACACACTTGTACACAATTCTTTGTGGCAGTTGGGCAACAACAACGTGAAAAACAGAGGAGGAGAGAGAAAAAACAAAAACAGGCCTACCTCAGTTGTTTGGCATAGTTTTGCTCAATCTCTGTCCTCTCCTTCGCAAATTTCACATACTTCTCTACCAGCTCCAGGCCAGACTGTGTATGCTTTTCAATGATGTCATATTGGTCCTGGTGGAAGGAGCACAACACAAATAAGGAAAAGACAAAACACAGTGAAATACCAAACATGTGTTGAATTCTAGGTAATGACCGGGATGTTGCACTGGTGGACTTTGAGGTCACCAAATTACATCTTAAGCAGGGGGGAATAAAACAAAAACACATCAAGGTTTGTTCTCGCATGCTAGGTCCCAAGAATGCTCGCCACATGTGCACAAGATATTGGCAACTGTTTCTTACTTCCGCTAGGCTTTAAATCATGGGGGACCTGCGTTTTTCTTACGAGGGGGAGAGAACTGTCCGAAGGACACAGAGGTCATGCTTCTCAGGCATTAAAGAAGGAGGTGCTTTTCTCTTCCTTATGTGGTCAGACTGTGTGGAGTGAATAGCAACGTGACGCCCGATTCCCTAGAAAAAATTTTTTTCATGCCAGTTCCATTTACAGCCGAATTTGCTGACTTCTCCTCATCATTATGCAGTATGACTGAGGCATATATGGTTTCTGTTCCTCTTTCACTGCTCTCTTTAAAACACCTTCAAGCTCTGACAAGCCTACTAAGAGTGAGAAACAATGCTGAAGACTTGAAGCGGAGGCATGTTGAAAGGGGATTCCTGACGTGTTGAGCCACGTTATTCTACACCCTTCCCGCTCTTTAGGTGAAACAAAAGAGTTAAAGTCCACATAAATGAGATGCCATTTAACCTAACTACAGTACACAGTTCAAAGTTAAGAGTAAGGCCTGCAATCCAGCGCTACAATAATGCCTAGCCAGTAGGCACTTTTGGGGGTTTTAATTAAGGGTCAATAATTGTGTAACTGTAGTAGAGAAAAGGAGTGAAGTAGGCAGGATTAGTGTATTGCTGAAAATGTTTCCCACTTAAAGGTAAGCGATGACAATTTCTGCATGATTTAAAA
>NW_005187659.1:431170-439235 GCF_000239375.1 Pundamilia nyererei | reverse complement strand
TAGGAATAACTACATGTGTACGAACTAAAAAGCACAGTAAGTTATGAGCTTACAATACCTGTTAGCACCCATTCAACTTAGTCCTGAGGCCTGACCTAATGCTGTTTTCAAACTCATAAGCTTGATTTAGTCTTCTGCAGGAAGCATCCTAACTTACGATGTAACTGGAAACCCCTCTTATCCACAACATTCCACGCCACTCAAGTCACTGCAGGCTGTGTCAACCCGACGTGCAATTACATTTCTCAAGAGGTGCAAATCAGGTTACGGCATACGGTTAAAAGGGGTTTCCAGTTACGATGTAGACTTCCCACTGAAGCATAAATCAGGCACTGGTAGCCCCCAAGACAGATGATCAGAGGCTTTAAAATAATGTCCAAGACTGGACAACAGCTGGTTAGTCAAAATGTATTAATGCAGTGCCTTCGACTTGTAGGCAGGTTACTTCCGACATATTACAATTACAAATTAATCACTCTGATTGGTTTATTTTTTAGATTGTTAGTTGCACCACTAAGACAGATGTACTCATCATATTATGAAGACTTGGAAAGTTGTAGTCTGCCTCTGTAGTCTGGAACAGGTCATTTGAATAGATAAGCCCTTTATTTGCATATTCAGTTTGTGGACTGCCGACCAGCCTGTGGCACAGTGTGCAAAAAGCTTACTGCTTACTGTGGAGATTTAAGGGGAGGTTAGAAACTACAAGCTGTGCTAGGTGTAACCTCTTTGTGTGGGTTTGTCCTTAATCCAGTATTTATGGTCAAATTTCAAAATACTATACTTGAAGTACTCCTGCCAATACCGAGTACCATTCCAACATCCAGACACTTCCATTGAAAATACAACTGCAGATACTTATTAATGTTGGAAAATATTATCGATCCAGGAAATGTCACCATTTCTACATCAAGATAAAGCAATGCAGAGCAAAAGGTTTAAAGGTCTGACAATCCTTTAATGGTTATTTAATAGTTGAGGTATACCAGGTATATTTTAATAAGGTGAATGGATATTTATCTGGTAAAGCTGTAGGATCTCAGTTATGTCGTCTGGATGTTGGATGCTAAAAATAATTGTGATTAAGCCCTTTTTTTGGTCAACATTTTTCACACTGATGAAGAAAACCCTTTAGTGAACTGGCTGTTTTATAGATCCAACAGGAAAATTGAACTTATATCAGAAATCTGTTTCAATTTAAAAAAAAAAAAAAAAAGATGTTTGGCTTATTTGTTATCAATAAGAGTATTACCAGAAAGTCTTCACATACGCACTACCCCATCTGTCCCGCAATATCACCCCTAAAAAAAGCATCTACATCAGTTTAAGCAATTATGAATAAATGACATGATCGAAGAAGAGTGGGAGGGGTTTCCACGCTTTAAAAAAAAAAAAATAGATGTGAGAAATCTCAGTGCCAACTCCATCAGACACACTCTAAAACACAACATTAGGAATAATTTCAAATAAATGATTAAAACCATTTCTGGGTAAATATTCAGTTTCTATAAGTTCCAAAAATTACATTCTGTTTTTTCTTTAACATTTTAAACCACTTTTTCTGGAAATGAGGTTGGATAACAGAGCTCATAGAGCTCATCTAAAGAGTTCTTCAAACTTTTCACCTGAGGAAAGTGAATCAGAAAACATTTTTTAACTTTTTAATGGGTGTTGGTAACATAAAATTCAAAAGTTCATTGTTGAAAAATCCCAAATGTTTCAACCTTTGCTCTGTGGTCTTTGGACTATTAACACAAAAATACAAATATTTAAATTGTGACCTCCTTTTAGTCAACATTCTACACAACAACCCATCTCCCCTGTGATGGACTGGTAACCTATCCAGTGTATACTCCATCTACTGCCTTGGGCTCCAGCACCTCCTGCAACCTTGAACCAGCAAGTGGCTAAGAAGATGGATGGACAGAGAGTATGCCAGATTTCTTGTAAGCAGTTTTGGAAAATACTGAAAAAGTCACATTTGGTTATCTATAAACCTCAAGATAACAACTTAAATCTGAACAAGAACGCCCCACTTAAAAAGCAAAACCATTAAAACTATCTTGAAATAAATCAAAACAACTTGAAAAGATATAATCAGTGTCTTCTCAAACACCATTCAAAGCCACAGTCAAAGTTATGTATACAAGTCCCCGCAGAGTTTGTACTGAACTGATTTTCATAAGACTAAAACAACTTTAAAATGAGCATGTTTTTGTTTTAAAAGCAAATGTTATGTTGGTGGCTTGCACGACTGCTTTTTATTTGTTCTTTTAACTTGCCTTTACCTATAGTTATTTTTTTATGGAGTAATCGCTCCTTTCCTCAGGAATACTTTGAGCCATGACTAGAATCTTTATCCTCCTCTTATTTCATCGTTTTGAAGGATAGTCTAAATATTCTAGTTCTGCCCTGGTAATTATACAACTTCCAAATATAGAGAGCCATAACCTATTTTGTACTGCACAGATTTATGCATGTGGGGTGCGTTAAAAGTATGACAGTTTACTTTGTTCTTCAACTCCCAGGTCTCATCTAAACCTCTGTCCTCAAAATAATGTCAAAAGAGAACTGGCATCAAGTAAAAGCCACACAATTTCTAAAGGAGGCACCCTGAAAGTCACCAACCTACAATGCTTGGCTGGATATTTCAGCCTTGAGTCACCCTGTCATCTTCAAAATGAGGGGCCAGGCCTGGCCAGACCAGCCTTACTGCAGTTCTGAGGAGTGCCCTGGTAACACTCACTATCACAGTTAATGCCCAGACAATGATCTTGTACTCTGTAAACTAGTGCCTTAAAATAGCCATTGGATTAACGACAATCAGGGGACAGATGTCATAGAGCTGATTTGGCCCGAGGAACTAGCCAAACATCAAAAAAGCCAATTATGCCTGCAGGGCTTTGTCCAAGCAGGCAGGTGAAGACATAGCCTACAATGAGATTTTTTAATGAAATCTATATTGACTGAAAGCAGAACAGTTCGCTTTCCTGTGAGGGATTTCCTAAAAACTAGTGAAACAACTACATGCACTAAAACAGGAAAGCCTTACAAAGAGACAAAGCCTCTGATTAATCCTGGGGTACCACATTTCTCTGAGTCAATCAAAGTAGGGCAAAACTAATTAGGCTGTGTTGCACCAGCACATAGGATGGAAAAGGGACAGGGGAAGAGGCCTAGGGGGAGATTGTAATGAGGTCACAACCTCACTATGCTCATCTTTGCAGTGCTCCATTTTACATATTCAGGTTTGTTGAAAATGTGCATGAGCAACAACAGGCTTTGTCTGGATTCTGGATAATGTCATTGCTTTTACAGCTGCATCCAGGAAGTGGCTTACAGCTGGCTACCTAGCAGTCTGTAAAACACAATTCATACAAATCCAGTATTTTACCAAATAATCGCAGCACATGGGAATTAAAATCTCTCTCAATATGCACTCTTTGTTGAATAAAAAAAAGAATCATGGCACTGAGATGGACACATTAAGGGATTTACTCATGAAACTTGTTCGCAAGGCAAATCACAGCATCTGATTTCATCTCTATGGAAGCAAGGTGTGCCAGACTGTACACAATGAACCATCCCACGGGGCACAACCCACCTCTGCACTGTTTAAAGGCCTTTCTAGATGTGAAATAGTGTTTTTAGGCTGATATCAGACAACTTTTAAGAGTCATCTGGGTCATAAATAGTCACTTGATCCAATTAATTAATTAATACTTAGATTTGGAGGAAAGAGAGGGACTAAATGATAAAACAAAAGGTGTAAAAATATATATAATATGCAAAATGTGGATCCTTCATTTTCCAAAAGTGCTTGTATGGTTTTGTATGTAAACTTAATCCTTTTTTACGTACTAAAAGTTGAAGAAATGGCTGGAAACATGTTAGTATAATCCTGAATGCACAGCTGTGCACACAGGCGAGTTACTCCGCTTCTGGATACATGTAGGCTTCCTCGCCGGAGGTCGTGTAGCGTTTTTTCACTTTCTCATCCCGCAATGCTTAAAAAACTGCACTGCAAACCTGACACCCAGACAACCTATTAAAATATCAAAGGAGACAGAAGCGAGACAGATGATAGACTCACCCAAAGCTCTGTGCCCCAATCCATGTTCAGCTTGTTGGCCAAGCTGTCTGACTACCCCGAATACAAAGAACTTCTCCAAAGTTATCCCAACAGCTCGGAGGACGGCCCTGGCAAGTATAATCCCAACGTGATAGATCGGTCGTAAACACTACCTTCTCCGGCTTATTCTCTCTTCAGCACACACAATACATCAACATTATGATCCTGCAATTAATTAGGTGTGCCAGTCGTTAGTCTGATTCTGCTAAATATTTTACATAGCGAGGGAAACAGGGACAAACTAGCTTTCGTATCCGCGTCACTCCCAAATCCTAAGCCTTAAAGGGGCAGTAGCCTGAAGCACACACGCTACCAGCCAGGAGACTGCTGCATCCTGACAGCCCACACTGGTTAAAATTACTTCTGTTCAAGACGTGTTCTTATCTAAGACGGTTATTTTAAAAAAGTCCTCTATAGGCTACAAGCTCCGGGAATTCTGTGCTTCCCTGATAGAGAGCGTCCCCCGGACTTTCCCACATGAATCATGGCATTATGTTCATCATCGATCAACAAGCAACAGGCTGACTGGTTCTGGCAGTGCCTCACCGTCTGATTCAAATCATTAATGACTCACAATTAAGTTTTCATGCAAGAAAATAGGCTACTCTGTTTAATTTGCTTATGTGCCGTGACGCCTAATAAGGTCTACAATGAACACATCCACTACTTCCAGACTGAAAAACAGCCAGACTGTAATGGGGGAACGAAAGACGGAAACTATAAATGTAAGAAGATTTAAATTCAATCTTTTGAGAGATATGAAGCTACGAATACTTCATACAAAGGGAAATTGAAAATGTTTTTTTTTCATAGGAAAGAACAAATAATTAGGTTACCCGTGCAGTTAAGTTTTCACTTCAGTTTTCAGAATCCTGTAAAAACCCCTAGCACTTAACACTGGTTGATGACATAAGGAAATCTATGTCATTTGGAATTTTGTATCTCTCTATCTTTTGTCTTCTGAGAGTTGTGAAAAGGGACCAGGAGGATGAGAAACGATGAAACAAGCAGCATCCAACAGACTGGAAAGTGTGTGTGTGTGGGGGGGGTTACCTGTTTAGTTTTACCTGTGAGATAAGCAAAACAAAACATAACATTTCTTCTCACCTCTTGACCTTTTCTTTATTCATTTCCCATATCTGTTCTGCACAGTCAGCAACCATATCTTTTATCACAAGTGTGGCAAATCTTGTCTTTCTTCCAACTTTATTCTCTCCAACACAAATGTAAACACCAGCACTGGTAGACGTGGCTCTAGTGATAGTGATAGACTTCTGGCGCCTCTTAGTGGTCTCATTTCACAGCCGCTGTGAGCTGTGTAGATCAAGCTGATGTTTGGGGGAGGGAGGGTTACTAGAGCTTCAAATAGAATCACAGCGACTGACGATGGATCTTCAAATCTCACAACAATTTCAGAAAGCGACAGTGATACAAGGCAATCTTCTACAAGTAGACTTATGAAGTTAGAGCTTTTCTTTTCTTCTCTTTTCTAATTTAAGGAATAAGTCAACAGTATCCACTCAACAGCTACCCTGAGGTACCCCTGAGCAAGGTGCTGTCCCCAAGCGCCCAATGGCTGCCCGCTGCTTTACATAGTGAATGGATTAAATGCAAAGAGGAATTTCCCCACGGGGATCAATAAAATCTACATTATTATTATTATTATTAAAGGATGCATTAGCAAATTAACTGTAAGATAAACAGTGATTTAAATGACAAGGTGCAGGTTGTATTGCTGCAATAGAATGATCCTAAGATTGTTTGTGTTCTCCCCGTCGCATTTCCAGTTATAGACAAGAGGAGGGTTTCCCTTGGTTTCACAGCTCAGGGTAATATTAAGTTGATAGATATCATTGTGTTTAGTTTAGCTCAGGAGCATCAAGAATGGCAAGCATAGTTTTTCACATTTAAACAATGGATAGCTAAACTGACTTGAATGGTTTTTGTTTTTTAAATCTAAGCTAAAAGTTGAAATAATGCTCTGTTTGTTTGGACACAGTGGGATGTATACTCACAGTGTTCAGAAACACTGTGTGAATGAGGGGAAAAAACAGGAAGTTGTGGTGTCTCCCTTAGTTATGCTGCAGTTGACGTGGGCTGCTGGGGGGATTTTTATGATACGCTGGGCATTTATTAATCTCTTTATCTCTTTAAACATCTCTGTGTTTTTAGCCTTTTTGTATTTAATCATTCTTTGCTCTCACTCCAACCAGTCAACCAGTCACGTTTCTTCCTGTTAAAAGGAAGTTATTCCTTTTTTCCTTCCCATTGTACAAGTGCTTGGTCATAGAGGGTTGTGTGAATGTTGAGGTTTCTCTTTGGTATTGTATAGTCTTTACTTTACAATTCGAAGCACCTTGAAGCAACTGTTTTTATGAAGTGGCACTATATAAATAAAACAGAATTAAATTGAACTACATTTTTTTTCTGCGAATGTTCACTCTCAAATTACAGGATTCATTATTCAGTTTTTTGGTGTGATTGTTAAATTACGTGTCACAATGCTTTCATTGTTTTTATACGTCAGTGAAGTACTGAACAGGAACAAAACTGATGACATCACACAGCAGCCAGTTCTGCTTTTTTCTTCTATTGAACAACTTTTGGATTCTCTGGCAAACAACATTAGATAAAAGTTAGTTACATATACATCATCATTTTTTATTTTCTTAGCATTACATTGTATTCATTTCAAATTAATTTTTTTGTATGCAATAGGTCTTTACTGCAATTAATGAGAATCATCTAGCTTTATTTTTGCACTCAAACTTTCAGTCTAACAGTATAAAATCTCTTTGTTTTTAAAGCCGGAGCTTTTATTTCTCATTTCGGTGTGCTGGTAAACTTTACAGAGAAAGGATTTCCTCCATAGGCTTCTACAATCTCAAGTGGATCCAGGATAAGAGAGTTGAGCTCTGTTATGATGTCAGGATCTTTGCCTCCCTCTTGTGGTTCAGGCCACTAATGCATTTGACTAAAGCTTGAGCTGTAGCTCCTATGCTCCTATGTGTAACGTTATAAACACAATCTTTTGATCTTTTAGCTTCAACAACTCTTTCCACAAGTTCATGCCTTCAATATTCCTCTTGAAAATCAGTATCAATACACTTTTCAGCTCCTTAGGCTTCCTCTCATTCTCCAGGATTTTGTTAAACAGTCTGGTTAGAGTTGACTGTCCTCTCTCTACCACCACTGGCATGTCATCTTGACCAACCACCTTTCCACTCATCACCCTCTTCATAGCTGCCCTCACTTGCTCCTTACTAATCGGCTGCACTTCCTGATTTTCAACTAGTCCTTGTCTCTCTCATTTTCTGAATTCAACAGCTTCTCAAGTACTTCTTTGAATGTTGTAAATAAATAAAGAATCACAGTGACAACAGATACATGACCTTCCACCCTTTGAGGAACTTTGAGGGGCTCAGAGTTCCCCATAACTGGTACTTCTCCAGAGTGAAAATAGCCAGTTGAGGTGGTTCAGGCACGAAACGTCTTATGCACCTCCAGGCATGTCCTACCTGAGAAAGCTCAGGGGCACATGAGGCAGGGATGATCAGGCACTTAAAACAATACTTTGAATTCCATATGCAATAGTATCTCAGATTATATAATCCATTCACAAAAATGGTGGTTTGAAATTTCTATTAGTATGAATGGCTTTTTTCCTTCAGTACTTTGAATAAATCAGTATCATGATTAAACAGTTACCAGTCATTAGTTTGGTTCTTTTTCACCAGTGTGACAAATCTTGTCTTTCTCACAACTTGCAACACACATGTAAACACCAGCATTGGTAGACGTGGCTCTTGTGACAGTGATAGTCATCTGGCGCCCCTCAGTGGTCTCTTTTGCATTCACAGCATCTATACAGATCCAGCTGATGTCAGAGGGAGGGTTGCCATCAGCATTGCAGCTTAGTGGAACATTCTCACA
>NW_005187659.1:426299-429504 GCF_000239375.1 Pundamilia nyererei | reverse complement strand
GTTGAAAATGCCAGAAAACACTGGGGCCAGCTCGTTTGCACAGTGTCTGAGGGTGGCAGGAGACACACCGTCTGGGCCGGTGCTGAGGTGCTGAGGTTGCAGAAGGATGGAGTGATAAGATCCGAAGCAGGTGCAGGAGGGATCTCTGGTGTTTTGGGTCCTAAGTGCAGCACAGCCTCACATCTGAAAACTAATCCAGGGTAATCTCTCTTGGGAATGAATCTTAAAACAGACGACACATTGACCGGATTTCCATGAGGGTCAATAAAAATTTTTGTGTGCACAGTTTCATTTCCTCTTTACCACTTCACTGTGAACTCCTTCACGGGAGCAACATTGGTGACATTGCATTTCAAATCATACTCTGTGCTCTCCGTCACTGGACTATGATCCATTGCAGAAATTGACGCAGTCTGAAGTTTTTGTAAATAAATTAAAGTAAAAATAAATGATGTCAATGAAGACACATTTTTAGTAATTTTGTCCTGATGTCTTTCCATCACCGCAGATGATTATAAATTCAACAGTCAACATGTGATTAAAATGTAACTTTAGTACAAGCCGTTTAACCTTGTGGTACCTGTTTAGAAATCACCACCATATTTATACATATTTCCCTGTTTTCAGATGCTCAAAAATAGTTGGACAAATCAATATCATTTTAAATATAAGAAATGTTATTTAATACCTGGATCCTATACAATCCTTTACACTATCGCAAGTCAAGACGTCATGGACATTAACAAATGTTATTTCTACCTTGAGTTTCTCTGCTAGGATGTTGAATAAGCTAATTCAGTTGCTGCTTGTTTGTGGCTCTCTGTGCATTCAGTTTTGTCTTCAGTAAATGAAAGTATGCTCTGTTGGATTGTACCAATGTAACTGGCTTGGCCAATGAAGAATATCCAATTTCTTTAGCTTGAGAGGCTGCTTTTGGTTAATGATCCATTTGCATTGTAAAGTGGTGTTGGATCAGGTTTGCATTCAGCATTTTGTCTGAGTCTGAGCAGAGAGTATAGCCCTGTACACTTCAAAATTCATCCTGCTACTTCTATCAGCAGTCATCTCATCAATAAATACCAGTGGTCCGATTCCACTGGCAGCCATACATGCCTCCACCATGTTAAACAACATGCTTCGCATCATGAGTTGTTTTTCTCCTTCTCTACAGATTTATCTTCGTCCGTGTCAGAAGTTCACCTTGTTTATATCTGTCCAAGCTCTTTTAGATGCTTTCTGCCAAATCCAGTATTGCATATCAAATGCAAGTTGAACAGTTGAAATCAAGTCCAAATTGTTTATTTGCAAAATCCTAGGAGACAGGCATCACCTGACCATAAAACTACTTGTCATTCGATTGTCCTTTGAGCCTCAGAAAATGCTCTTAAACCGTCACGGTTCTGGGTCAGTTTGACCCAGTATTTTGAGTTATGTTTTGGTTTATTTTTCAATGATAGATTGTTCTTTATGTTTCTCTGGTGCTTTGTTGGGTTTTATGATGAATCTGCCTTTCAAGTTACTTTGGTGTGTTTGATTGTTTCCTTATTCTCTTAGTGCTTGTGATGATGATGATGATTATGATGATGTTCTATGTTCCAGCTTATTCTGGTTTATTCTTAGTTCTGCCCGTGTTAAGTCTGTGTTTCTTAGTCTGCATCCTTGTGTCTTATTTCCTGTTTTATTGTGAAAGTCTATGTCTTATGTTAGTGTGTGCCACTTTGCTCCCCCTGTCTCGTTAGTCCAATTTCTCCCAGCTGTGTCTCCCTCCTGTTGCCCATTCCCTGATTACCACCCTGTGTATATTAGCCCTGTGTTTTCCTGTGCTCAGTGTCGCGTCGTACCCTCAACTAGCTGTGTGTTCTGCTTCTATGTGCCTAGTGTTTAGGCTCCTGCTGCAGTTTTGTATTTCTTTTCCAGTGTCTCAGTCCTTGGTTCCTCTGTTCAGACTTTTGTTTGTCTTTTGGTGAGTTTAGTTTGTACGAGGTTTTTCCCAGCAATAAAGCTGCGCTTTAAGTCTCACTTCCGTGTCTGAGTTCTGCATTTTGGGTCCACCACTCCTGCTTGCCTGCCTGCCACACAGCGATTCATGACATAAACAACTAATGCAATAATTTTTTTTTAAACCTCGTGACTTAAAGCTTAAACTTTAAGTCATGAGGTTTGGTGTTTTAAGCACTTCAATTGCATATTGATTATTTAATGTAAAATTGTGGTAAAATGATAGGATCATCAAAATGATGGCATAAAGAGACAAAGTCGCAATAACATTTATTTAATTATGTATGGAGTGACCTGTGTATATCGGACATTATGACATCAAAATGAGAAGAAGGCAGAGACAAATTAGTAGGCATACGTCAATGTGTAACTCTCCAAAACGTTATTGTTTTTTATTTCTACACAGTGGTACAAACACTTGAATGAGAGCAATTACAGGCTACTAATACCATCAAGAGTGAGCAATTAAAGTGACTATTCTAGCAATGAACATCATTCTACCAAAAATTGTATCAGTTCATTTGAGCAATGATGTAATCCATGTTTTCTGGAAATGTATACATAAAGATAAGCTGTGCAACACAATTGTACCTTTATCTTTGATAATATTACTCTGAAACCTTTGCTTTTCTTTTGGTTTCTGTACTTTATTTAAAAAAGACATCTTCATCCTCGTGGTTTCATGACTTTTAAATTCGTAGATCCTTCAAGTACATTTCTTACTGCAAAACTTACTTTATTTACTTTCATTAAAATTAGAGGTTCTAGAGTTTTCTTTCATTTAAATGTTCTTCTAAATGAAGTGCCACAGGGCTGACCAAGAACAAAATAGGGGTGCACCACGGGAAATCTGAATATTTAATTTTTAATTAATTTGATTTTAGTTTTGATTTTTATTCTTGCTTCAGAGATTCTGGTTCTTGGTGTTGTTCAAACATACATCTGGTTTATTTATTTTTTTCCATTAGTAATCTGTTCTTCTTATGTTCTGGGTTCTTGTTATTCCTCTAATCTTCTAACTTCATTTATCTCACCTTATAAGTTTATGTGTTACATTTAAGTTATTTATTATGGCACCTTGTGAGAGGTCATTTTGGTTCCTACCTGGTAAGATTTATGGTGGAATTGTTTGTAGAGTGTAACATCCACTGTGTGCCATGCGTGTCAGGGAGTGAACAGAGTAAAGTTCACAGTTTTGGTATTAAGA
>NW_005187659.1:422948-425361 GCF_000239375.1 Pundamilia nyererei | reverse complement strand
TCATAATACAGTAACACAGTCTGTACACATGTACTTACTGTAAACAGCGATGAGTGGACTCACAGTGGTGCAAGAACAAAACCAGGAAGATTATGAAGGACCTCTCCCATCCCAACAATGGACTCTTTTCACTGTTGAGGTCTGGGAAGTGCTTCCGCTCCCCAAGGGCCAAAACAGAGAAAATGAGGGGGAGCTTCTTCCCCCAGGCTATTTGGGCCCTGAACCAAGTGCAGGACTGGACTCTCATTCATCACGTCACTGTTTTTATTTGCACACTTCTTCCAATTTCTCTCTTAAATCATTATTTGCGCACTTTTTTTACTGTAAATTTCTAAGTTAAAATCTGTAAATTTTGTCATAATCTGTAAATCTGTAAATTCTTTACCGTCGTTTAATGGTCGGGCATTGCACAGAAACAAGCACTTCACCACTTGTCTGTGTATGGTTGTGTGTGTGGTAAATAAAATTTGAATTTGAATTTGACTACAGGGTTCTTTTTTGTAACATTAGACACCAACTGGTGGCCCTTGAGTTAAAAAAAAAAAGCCATTTCTAAGTTGTTTTCAGTTTTTATATTATGACCATTAATCTCATTCTTCCTCTTTTCTTCCTCTATTTAATATCATGCAAGCGAAGCAGATTATACTCTCACTGAAAGCTCTTTGCAAAAATCAATTTTCAGGCCAGTCAGATTATTCAGAAAGCAAAAAAAGCTTTTCCAAAGTTATCCCAGCAATTTGAAGGAAGGTCCTGTTGAATAGGATCCAAGCACAATATAACCACTGACTGCTCCAGCTTTGTCTTTCTTCAACACATATAGCTGATTAATTGTTTAATAACCATCACACTTAAGCAATTAATTATGCTTGCCAGCTTTTAGCCTGGTTTTTCCAAATATTTAACATGATGAAGGAAATCAGGTCAACGTAGCTTTCCTATCCACATCACTCTCAAAAATCGTAATAAGCCTTAAAGAGGAAGCGATCTGATCTCCACACAGGATGCCAGCCAGGAGGCTGTGCTGTAACCCGACAGCCTCCACTGGTTAAAATCATCCTATTGTTTAATCCGTGTTCTTCAATGAATTATGTTATAAAAAGTATTCTGTGGACTCTGGAAATCAGTGATTCCCTAGCAGAGAGTCCTGGACTAGCAGATGATCACCCTCTAGTTCAAATCATTAATAATTCGCCTTTAAGTTCTGGCATATGACATAGACTACTTTGTTTAAATGCAGTAATACCTGTTAGGGCTACACTTTGTGCTTTTAATATTTCACAATTAAAATGAACTGTGAGTCAAAAAACATAAAAACAATAAAAAAATTAATTCAAACATAATATTGCTAAATGTTAATTGTTTTTACAGCAGTTTCATGCACTGTTTAGCAGACATATACATAACATTATTAACTCTAAGGCATAACCTTCTTGTTATTTTAGATATTTCTGCTATTTGTTTTCTGGTATATGAAGTTGTTTAATTCAAGGAATTAATTTATGGAAAAATTAAATGTACATTTATACAATATTATAGGACAAATCATAAATTACATATGCAATTAAAATTTTACTTCATTTTTCATAATGCAGGGAAATATCCTAAGCATTACTACTGACTGTCAGAGGGACATCTGTGGCAATTGATACTATGTCAAAAGAAGAATGCCAATTTTTTCTCTTTCTATAGTAAATAAAGACCAGGAGGACGATGAGGCCAATGGCAAATACAGCGAGCAACACTCCAATGACTAGCAAAGGAACTTTATCTGTAAGATAAGCAAAATAAAAACAACATTAAAATAAGATCAGTTCTCGATGTCATATATTGTTCATTTTAAACATCAGTTATCACTTTTCTTTATACATTTCCATAACTGTTCTCCAAAAAGTAATCATACCTTTTATCACCAGTGAGACAAATCGTGTATTTCTCCCAGCTTCATTCTCAGCAACACAAATGTAAATGCCTGCATTGGCAGACGTGATTCCTGTGATACTGATAGTCTTCTGTTGTCCCTCAGTGGTCACGTTTGAATTCACAGCAGCTGTGTAGATCCATCTGATGTTTGAGGGTGGGTTACTGTCAGCACTACAGCTTAAAGTAACATTCTCACCCTGGAGCACTTCCTTGCTTTCATTTCCATTCTTGAACTCAGGGGCATCTGTGGAAGAAATACATGAGAGATTTAATAAGATAAAAATAGTATGCTTCAAACTTTACTTTCATCTAAAATTATTTATATTCAATATTGACAAATCATTTAAAAAGATCGTGTGATTCTATTGCAGAGCTCTGAGGTGGAAAAAAAAAACATGAAATACGTGGGTGGAAATCTTACAGAGGACAACAGCAGTGTAAGGTGGTGAGGATGTATTAGGGAGGAACTTTGGTCCTTTAGGTCCGAGATGCA
>NW_005187659.1:385010-413476 GCF_000239375.1 Pundamilia nyererei | reverse complement strand
ATATATGGCACCTAACTACACTGGTTTTGACATTGTTTTACTGACTCAAAATTGGAAAATTAAGTGAATGTTGTATTTTCCTAGAAACATTAGGATATTTACTTACAGTGGTCTGAAACACTGTGTGTTTGAGAAATGGCATGAAGTTTTGGTCCATGCAGTCCAAAGTCCAGCTGAGCTTCACATCTGAACTCAACTACATTTTTCTCTCTGGTTATGTTGACTCTCAGGATACTGGACTTATTTGTTGTGTTGTGTTATTGAAGGGTTGTGTGATGATCCTCTCATTGTTTTCGCGTCAGTTGCAGGTAAGTAACGCTACTGTAGCTCCTACTGGTCATAAAGTTTCCAGCGAGCAAAGTTTCAACCGACAGACCCATGAATTGTTGACCACCACACTCACTTTATTGATTGAGATCAGAAGTTTGTTCCGCAATAACACATACCTGTAACTCTTCCATCAATAATAATTTGAATGTTTTTGTCTTTTGTTCAAATCTCAGTATTTACAAATCATTATTTTTATTTTTGCTTTTTCCAGTTACCTTTACTTGTAACTCATGGAGGCCATTGAAATTAAATTTCCAACAATAAACTAAGCGTGAAGTTAAAAGGGAAAGTTAAAAGTTTTGTCTCTAACCATTATTAAATAAATTAATACACAGTATGTCAGATCCACAGAGATGTCTTCAGCACTCACCACACAGTGAAAAGATGAGCATGAGGAAGCCCAGCATTGTGGCAGACAGCATGCAGGATGATTGAGGTGGATGGAGGAGATGAGGTGTCATTCAGGAACATCCAGAAAAAGTTCAGTTTCAGGATTTGCATTAGATGTTGTGAGGCACAGGAGTCAAAATTATCATTGAAGGTCCTCAGCTGATAATCATTAAAATGGCAGTTACGAAGTTATGAATGCACAGTTTTGCATTCATAGTTGTATATATCCAACTACAATGAAACTGTAGTTGGATATATACAGGTCCAGTCTGACCTAGATCAGCCTCGGTGTACAAAGATTTGCAGCACCTGTAAAACAAGATCAAATTTGGAGCTTTCAGAAAAATGTAAGGCTTTCGTGTACAATTTGGGTCAGTTTAGAACATTTTGGGGAGTTTTATACTAGCAAATGTCAAAATGGGCCAAATTTCATTTGCTCTACCCATGATCTCTTGCAATGGTGTTGGACATTGCAAGATTAACAGTAACTCCAAAATGGGATGTTCGGGAATTATGGGAAGAGCGTCTTGAGTTTTCCTACTTTCTGACTCTCAGTATTAAAACTATTTATAAAATTAAGTTAATGTTCTGTTCAGCATGATAGGAAACCACTGGCCGAGCTAAAAACACTTTTTGTATTAAACAGAATGGAGGGATAAAGCACTTCTAAGTTTACTTGACATATTGTGAAAATTACACACTTTCTTTCACAGCTTGCACTGCTGATATACAGACAATTACTCACAAGCCAAGCAGCTGACAAACTCACCCAGTGATCTATGTCCAAATCAAATATTCAGCTTGTTGGTTAAACTGTCAGATTATTCCAAATACTTTTCCAAAGTTATCCCAAAAGGTCAAAATGTGAATACTTCTCTGCTCCACCTTTTCTTTTTGTGCATATATACTGAATCAGAATGCTCAAACTTTTAATTTGGGCTGTAATTCGTTAGTCTGGGTCTGGATAAGGAAGGAAATATGGGATGAAAATAGGTTTCCTATCCACGCCACTCCCAGATCCTTATAAATCTTAAAGGGACATCACCCTAAACCACACAGAGACTAGCTAGGAGACTGTGCTTCATCCTGAATCCCTTAAATGGTTAAAGTGATACATTTATGCAAGAAGTGCATGTTCCACAGCCGACACACTCAGGGAATTCTGTGCTTCCCTAATTGACCATCTCACACTTCCCCACATGAATCCTGCCAGGAGTTTAAATTCCAACATTAAATAACTCTCTGACTGATGCTTGCAGACACTTACTGTGTGATTGAAACGATTAACCACTCAAAATTATTTTTTTACACCTTCAAATAATCTACTTTATTTAACTTGTTTAGGTTGCAGTAATGCCATCCAACATATACATCCAACGTTTCAAGACTGAAAATCAGCTTTAAGGAAAAACAAGTAAACCATAAATGAAATGCAAGACAAATAGTTAGGTTACAAATGTCATTAAGCTGCAGTTCAGATGCAGCAAGTGTCCTAAGCATTTGCACTGATTGATGTCAAAGGGATCTCGTGACCAACTGGCCCTTTGTCAGGAGAAACAGTGTAATGACCATGTTTTTTCTACCATTTGTAAAGAGGCACCTCAAGGAAGATGAAGCCAATGACCAACAGAGCAAGCAAAGCCCACATGACTGGAAAAAGTCTAGCAGTAGTCTTATATTTAAAAAAAAAAAAAGTAAAGAAGGTAAATAAAGAAATATATATCATCTTAACATAAAATATATAAAACATGCATTCGTTTACCAATGTTTTAGTATTAAAATAGGTATGGCTGATGTGCTGCAGCTGAAACTGGATCTCCAGATCTCACAACAATTTCAGAAGGTACTAATTTTAGAGAGCAACCTGTCATTCACAAGCAAATATATTCAGTCAAATCATCTAAATAACCCACAAGCACATTAGATGTAAGCTAAACAGGGAAGTGTACCTCTTGGTTCAACATAAACGTGGATTGTCTCGGTTATGTTTCTCAGACAATTGGCAGTCTTGCAATTTACTCACATGCTATTGAGACTATTCGTGTTCTTTAATCTATGCTAACAATTTTAATTAAACATCTCTCTTTCTGTATAGACAACCAGGATGTTTACTTGCAGTCTGCTGAAACTCTGTGTGTTTGAGAAAAAACGTGACATTTTGGTCTGTATGGGCCAAAGTCCAGCTGAGCTTCACATATCACATCCCATCTCAGCTAAATTTTTCTCTTCTGAGGTTGACTCAATAGAGGACTCATTTACTGGTGTTTTTATTGTGTCATTTAAAATGAAACTTACTAAATACAATAACTTGAAAGTCCTTGCTGACTTCATGAAACTCATTTAACTTTATTTTGCACTTGGCCTTCTCATTCCAGTCTGACAGTGGCACTGAGTGGGAGATAAACATTCCTTCATCTTCGATCTGAAAGATTTCATTTCCAACTGTCTAGTACATCCACTCATGTTCATCCAATGTGATGGTGCAGTTTACAGTGAGAGGTTTTCCTTCATATTCTGCTATAATCTCAGGTGGATCCAGAATAAAAAGGTTGTCCTTTGTTATGCATGTGCTGTAAGCATCTGTAAACCGCCAAGATCGATATTTTTATTTGGATACAAAAAGTAAGCTTTGCTCCCCTTTTATGGTTTACACCAGTAATGCATGTTTCTGATGTTTGAAGTGTAGCCCTTGTTCTCTGGTTTCAAGCAATAAACGTATAATGGACGTATCTGTGATTTGACACTCTATTGTTTCACTGTAAATAAATTAAAGAAATAACCCTACAATAATACATAAAGACAAAAAAAAAAAAACTATCATATGACCCCCTATGAGCAAGCACTTTAGCAACAGAGTGAAGGAAAAAGTCCCTTTTAACATGAGGGGGAGCAGCCCAAGCAGAGAAGCCCAAACCTCCTTCTCCTCGGCCACCTCCTCCAGCTTGTCCAGTGGAACACCAAGGCGTTCCCAGGCCACCCAAGAGATATAATCTCTCCAGCGTGTCCTGGGTCTGCCCCAGGGCCTCCCAGTGGGACATACCTGGAATACCTCACCCATGAGGCATCTTTCTCAGATCCCCGAACCACCTCAACTGGCTCACTCAGCTCTCTCTTCACCACAACAGACCGGTACAGCATCCGCATCACTGCAGCCAAAGCACCAATCCATCTGTCGATCTCCCGCTCCCTTCTCCCGTCACTCGTGAACAAGACCCCGAGATACTTAAATTCTAATATTTAACAACTAAAAAGAAGCTGCCTTGTGAGGAAAGTGAAAAAGAAATAAAAAATAATACATGAAAACAGATTTTAATCCAAATAGAGGACACAACATGGGTTACTGTTAACAGTTTCCTGCTTCATAGCACTGGATAACACAGTATTTTTGCATCACAAGTGTAACCTTTTTATTGTTTTGCACATTTATACTGTTTTCAGGTCTATGAAGTTTAGAAATGGATCATAATTCATTTATGTGTAAATATGCTTTTCATTTTCTAGCTTTTAATGAATCAATGACTCATATATAAATATGTAACTTGAAATTCAATAATGTAATTAATCTGTAAAATACTAACAAATCTAAATTGTATTAATGTATTAATGACAAACAGAACAGAATGCAGCAAAGATCCTACGCATTGCCATTGGCTTGTGCAAAAGTCAAATGGCTATATTAGACATTTGGCACACCGGAACAAAATTGTATTGTCCACGTTTTTTCTGCCTGTTGTGAAAATAGACCACGAGGAGGGTAAGACCGATGATCAATAGAGTGAGAAAAGCCCAAATAGCTGGAAAGAGGACTTTACTGGTATTGCCTGTAAGACCAACAAAATAAAACAACATGTGACTTCTGTTTAATACATCATGCCATGCATTGTTGAAATTAAACATCAGTAATTTTTTCCTACATTTCCATAACTGTTCTGCACAGAGTCAGTAATCATACCTTTTATCATCAGTGTGACGAATCGTGTATTTCTCCCAACTTTATTCTCTGCAACACAAATGTAAAAACCAGCATTGGTAGACGTGGCTCTAGTGATAGTGATTATCTTCTGGTGCCCCTCAGTGGTCACATTTGAATTCACAGCAGGTGTGTAAACCCATCTGATGTTTGAAGGTGGGTTACTGTCAGCACTACAACTTAAAGTAACATCTTCACCCTGGAGCACCTGCTTGCTTTCATTTCCATTCTTGAACTCAGGAGAATCTGGAAAAAATACCAAATTTTGAAAGTAAGTAATGTCCTTCAAAATATATTATCATCTCAAAAATTATATATTTTCACTGTGGAGAAATCATAAAAAGACAATATAATTCTGAAAATTTTAAACTTACACAAAATTTCAAGATACAGTGTGTGTTCAGCTGTTCCATGTGTGTTGTGTGCATTAAGCAAGTATTTTCCACTATCGTTCTTTTTCCAGCGCTGTGGGGAAACCATCTGTTTACCATCTTTAAACCAGGTGAGGGTGGGTGTAGGTAATCCTACTGGTTCACAGATACTTTGATGTTTATCATTCACTGTGATCTCATAGTGCTCTTTGCAGGTGAAAGAAGGACTGTCTGTAAAAATGGTATCAGATTCATTTAAATAAATAAGTAAATAACTGAAAACAAAATATTATCTTGTCAGTACTTTAGTGTGTTTTATCATTATTCGGCTAAAATATAAAATGACCCAGGTCTGATGCACTCACATTCCACTGTGATATGAACTGAGGTGTTGCTTCTGCCACGACTGTTTTCAACTATAGCCGTGTACTTTCCTGAGTCAGTCCTGGTCAGTGGCTTAGATGAATTAAGGATTTTCCCCTCATAGAACCACTGAACAATGGGAAAAGGGTTCCCATCAGGCTGACAGGATAACATGTCAATGCTGAAGGCAGCATTTTCAACAACAGTGACGTGGTCTGGACAAGATTCCATGAATGGTTTATCTAGGAAGGAATATCAACATAGATTAATTTATATTTCATAGATCACAGAGCTGTGTCTTAGATCAGAAACATGAAGTAAGTTGGTGGGAATCTTACAAAGAACAACAGCAGTGTAAGGTGGTGAGGTTACATTAGGGGGGAACTTTGGTCCTTTGGGTCCGAGGTGCAGCTCAGCCTCACATCTAAAAGTTAATCCATTGTAATCTCTTGGAGTGGAGATTCTCAGGGTAGAAGATGCGTTTACTGGAGTCATAGTGGAGTCATTAAACATCTGTGTGAGCACAGTTTCATTGCCTCTGTACCACGTCACTGTGAGATTTTGAACAGGAGCCACATTGATGACATCACACTTCAGATCATACTCTCTGCCCTCCACCATTGAACCATGACCCATGTCAGACACTGACACAGAGTCTGGAGTTTCTGTAAACAAATCAAAGTGGGGAAAAGAACAATCAAATATAAGCATACAGAAAATATGCATTATTTCACACATGATGTTGCTGGTTGCAGATAGATTTTCATTTTGACTAAAACGTACTAACAATTGAATCAGAGTAATTAGAGGATAATAGACACCTGCTGAGCATTATAAGTGAAATCACTGTTGTATTATAATACAAATATCAGTTCATGTAGTTTATAACACAATAAAACAGTGTGTGCACATGTACTTACTATAAACAGTGATGAGTGGATTCACAGTACACTGGGATCCATTAACCAGAGTAACATAGCAAAAAGGATTTGGAGTCCACTCTTCCACTTTGTCAACCCTCCAAGTGACAACAGGAGGACGCTCAAATCCTGTACCTCCAAATGGAGCCTCCCAGCCCATTCCTTGAACATCTGTGGCTGATGTGCTGCAGTTGATTAAAACTGGATCTCCAAATCTCACAACCATTTCAGAAGGTGTCAGTGTTGGTGGGCAACCTGCTATTCACAAAGAAATGTTTTCAGTCACAACAGTCAACAGTATGTGACTATGTCTAGCCTGTTTCAGTTTAAGCGTTGTTTTCATTAAGTTGCATGATCAAAAGAATGTTTTGTCTCACTCCCATTTCTTTTTGTTGCATGTTGAAGCTGTGGTTGGAGCCCTGTTAAGATTGAACTGTGCAAAATATGATTTTTTGCCATTTTTCAAGTGGTCTTAAACTACATGAAACAGAACAAAAAACTAAATCAAAAAACAAGTTCAAACTACAGAACTCACTAAGTGCCCAAGACACTAGGGGAAGAAGATCAGGAAACAGAATAACACCCAGGAACAACTCTGATGAAGATCAAAGGGAGACTGAGACAATATAGACACAAGAGAGTTATTAGGTGAAGCGGAGGCAAATAGGAAACACTCAGGAACTCAGGAATAGCGTGGCGAGTAAACTCATCACAACTCACAAGAGACAAGAGAGTATCACAATAAAACAGGAATTGAACAAACACAAAGACCTACTGATACAAACCTGATTCAGAAAAAGAGCAAACACAGAGACAAAATGCTGTTTAATCACAGAGACAAGACAAACAGCTTGTGGACAAGAGAGGAAACTTGCACTAATACAAAAGAGCTAAGAGCTAAGCTAATTCAGAAGCATTAAGGAAATGACATGAAATTAAATACCATAGAACTAGAACATAAATTATTAATTATTTACCCAAAAGTAAATCAAAAACCACCAAAACTCAAAACACATAACCCAAGATCCTAGCAACAAAGTTTTGTAAATGGTGCTAGATTCTGATGATTTACTGATGATGTTTCAACCATAAATAACACTTTTAACTTGAAAATGTTAAATGTTAAAAATCCAGATGTTATATCAGTGACAAGTTTCATCTTTTTTATTTTAATTTGAATCTCATTAAAAGGGAAGCATTTACAAAGCACCATTATTTTCAGTTTGTCGTTACCCTCGCTGCTGACATGTGGAGATTGTGGCCATTGAAACTAAATGCAAGCCATAAACTGAAAGTGAAGTTAAAAAAGAAAGTAAAATGTTTTGTTCTTAACTGCCAAATGAAATACTATCCAACCTATCCTTTCCCACCTGCATTACACAGCCAGTTTATGACACATAGAGCTCTTAAGCACTCACCACCCACTGAAAAGATGAGCATGGGGAAGCCCAGCATCCAGACAAGCAGCATGTTTAGTCAGCATACAGGATGAAGCAGATGGATGGAGGAGGTGAAGACTGTTTCAGGATTGCCCAGCAGAAGTTCAGTTTCAGGATTTGCATTAGATATCCTGCAGTACAGGATTCAACGTTATCTTTACAGGTCCCCAAATAGCTCGTCTTAATTGATTATCCTACAATCACATCTTTACAACATTTGTCATTGTCTAAAAACTTAAATATCTGGCCAATTACAACTATGACAAGTACAGTAATCCATGTCATCAATAGTGGGCAAATATTTGTCCAACTTATCTTTTTAAATAATAGTAGATATAATACAATATGTTTTTTAGTTGTTGTTTTTTTTTAAATTAGGTAGTTTACATCTATATATAAGATAATAATTGTAAAGCTCAAGATTCAGACTAAATCTAAACATTGAAAAATGTGTCCAGGATTAACTTTAAAAAGCTTCACTTTCCACAAAAGCAACATGTTAGTAATTTAAAAAAAACACTCTTTGTTTCAACTACTAAATGTTAAAGAAAAAACTGGGAAAACACAGGGCGCTAACTGTGAACGCAAAGTTCTGCAAACACAAGAGAGTTTCTACGCATTCATTCCTTGCCAGAAGACCTCTGGTGTTAACACAGATTCTATAAAAGATTGATGCAGCCACCAAGCCTGTCATGAAGACTCGAGTTGATAACACTTTGCACACACTCCTGTGTTGCTTTTGTTGATATGGATGAATCACATGCTCCACATGAGAGACGTGCAGCTACTTTGACTGAGCTAATGCTTGAAGTTGATTGTGGTGGTGGATACTATGTACACTCTGTCAGGACAAGGGGTGAGAGAATTTGTTACTTTTTCACTTACAATACATGTAATAATTAATTAATGTAAATATAACTTTAAGCGTGCATTTTTTGCTTTCTGTCTGCTGCCAAGAAAAGTTTATCAGCACTTATGGTCCTACCAGTGAAAACTAACCACTGGTAACACAAATGACCTACTTTTGGAGGAGGAAAGAAAATGTACAGCACACACACCAGGTTAGTTATAGTTGACTGAAACTTCATCTGCTGCACCTCACATATTTCTATGAGATGGTGACTTTGAGCAACAGTGCTGCAAGGGCAAATTTAGAAACAATGTTTTAATTTAAGTATAGCTAATACCCACACATGCTCTTCTTGTGTGAGGAGTGACATGTTGAGATGCTGCAAAATTTTCACTTTCACTATGACACACAAAGATCCCCTAGTTTGAACATTGCTGGATTTTTATGTGAAACATAATAGGAAATTTTAGGATTCTGATTTTCTCTGTTTTAAGTTGATTTGGCTGAGTGCGGCTCTACATGTTTTATCTTATAGATATATTCATCTGTACAAGTTTTCTTTGGAATGTTCTGACTGTAATCTGTGAACATGATGGGTAGACAATGTGTTTCTATGCTTCTACGCTTGTTGTCATTCTTTGTCAAAAGCCATGCAGACTGCTGTTGTACTCTGTACTGTTGTTTGACCCCTTTGCAAAGACAAATTAAAACCTCACAAAGACAAGCTGTTTGTGTAGATCAGTTTCTTTCAGATTTCCATAACACCACTGAACTTGACACCCTTGGACTTTTGGCTGTGCATAGCTCTGTCCATAAAAATTACAAATAGAATGGTTGATAAATGGCCGCCCTGGCAGAGTTAATTCATGTGTTTGGAATTATCGTTATAAAATTTAAACAAGATCTATATTATTAAAAGAATGAACAGAGTAGACTGTTTTTGGGGTTTTTTGCTTTGTTTTTTGGTGCTGTTAGGCTCCATCTTATTACAAATTTGTTCTACAGGGCATTAACTGTGAACAGTTTTTGTCTTGAATAACTTTTGCAAAGTAGACAAAAAATTCGTTTGACTTTTTACTGAAGTTAGAACCTTACTGAACGACCTTTATGGTGCCAGAGATTGTCATGATCGTGTAATTTTAATAGTTTTTAAACTTTAGCAGTTGTGGTTCTGATTTCTATTCTTTTATCAGGTTTTCTGGTTCCTACTGTTGTTTACTGTGTAAGTTTCATTCTTTTTCATAGGTATTCTGTTCCTCTTCTGTTCTATATTCTGTTAGCACTAGTTCTCTCAGTCTTCCCTCTGTGTGGTAAATGTCCTTTGAATTTAGCTTGATATTCAGTAATGTACAAAATACTAAGAAACTAAAACTTTAAACTAAATGTTAAAGAGTACAGAGTATAATGCCTGCATTCAAAATATATTAAAGTAAAAGCAGAAAGTAGCAATACAATACGTAAATGTTAGGCGATGTACTCATCTGCATTCGGAATGGTCGTGTCTCAGCTGTCCTCCAATGGTGTCAGGCATTAAACAGTACTAACAAAACTATATTACTACTTTAAGGCACTTCTAAGTTGGTTTCACTTTTCATATCGTGACTATTAGCTTCTCACTTCTTTCTTCACCTTGCAGAAAATGTATGTTAATGACACTGACAATATCATACATACAAACGAGGCAGATGATAGACTCACCCAAAGCCCTGTGTCCAAATCAACGGTCACTTATTTGGCCGAACTTTCAGATTATTTCTCTCACACACAAAAAGAAAGAAAAAAACCTCTCCAAAGTTATCCCAACAGCTTGGAGGACGCCCCATGGGAGTACAATCTCAGCATGATGTAAACCTGCTCCGGCGTTTCTTTCTTCAGTTCAAACTCGAAATCAACACCATGATCCGACATTTAACTCGGGCAGTTCTTGTTCTTCCAAAAAATTTTTTACATTGCGACAAAAACAGGAACAAACTAGTTTTCGCATCCCCGTCAAGCGAAAATACTACTAGTCTGTGTCGCATCTTGATAGCCTGTAGTACTTCTGCATTGATAGTGTACTTCTTTAATCTGGTGTATAAAAAGCATTCCCCGAGATACAAGCTCCGGAAATTCTGATTCTGTGCTTTGCTTGGGTTTTATATTGCATGGGCTGTGATTTTAATCTGTGGCTGTATTCTTTCTTGATGCATGTTTTTGTTGTGAAAGTCGAGTTTTACTTACAGCTGAGCGAGTTCATGTCCTTGAAGGACACTGTCGTCAGCCAATTAGGACAGGGAGCCACCAGGAAGGGACCAATGAAGTGGCCTGGTGGGAGGGACAGAGACACGGTGCAGAGAGACCTTGCTGTGGGGCAGGAGGAGAGGTGGGGAGGTTCTCGTCCAGCCTTGTGAGGTGAACGACTGGAACTGCTAGAGACGGAGAAATACAGAAGTGCAAAACGAGCGGAACTACGAGAGAATCGGTTGCGGATAGAGTTAAGATCTGTGCTCAACTATTAATGTTCTTATAAGGAAATGAAATCCAAATTTGGTAATTCGGAGCAAATGACTGCCGGTTGTTCATCCTTTGCACAGGGGATCAGCGCCCAGCACGCTATAGATTGAAAAACACAGGTTAGTGCATTCCAACTCGGGAGGGACCTGATCCTCCAAATTTCTTGTGGACCTGATCAGTGAATTTTGATTGCACTTTAAGCTTTGTGTTAGGGAGCCTCTGAGTATAAAGACTTTTTGTTCAGTCAATTGCCTGAGACCCATAGCTTTGGGTTTTGCTTTGTCTTGTGATTTTTAATGCTTCATAAAGTTTTTCAAATGTTGTATTGTTGCAAATATATTATTTTTAGATTTACTAATGAGAGTCTTTGTTATTCAAGGTACTCTTTCGTGATAATCAAAACCCAAGGCTCGGACTGAAGCAAACATTATTCTCCTTTAGCATAATGGATATTAACTAAAACATAGTTCTTTATCCTTCACTGTCTGAAAAACCTCTGAACTACTGGCATGTATTGGTCATTGTAAAATAGTCTGTTTGGTCACAATTCACCTGTAATGACTTGTTAAAGGCCTTTAAAAGGAAAAAGAAAACACATATCCTCATCTTGTTTATTTAAGTATTTATTTAATTAACTGAAAATAAAACCTAAGGAAACCATCACTTTACACTCTGATTAATACTGGGCGACACCCACCTTTTTGAATCAAATCATTAAGGATCCATAATTAAGTTCTGATGCATGAAAATAGGATATTTTGTTTAAATACAGTGACATATGGCCGAACAATGTACACAACTCATATTTCAAGACTGAAAAGAAGCTGCCTTGTGAGGAGAAAGAAAAAGACAGCAAAATATAAAAATAAGATTTTATTCCAAATAGAGTACACAACAAGTGTTTCTGAATAAACATTTTAATGTACAGGTTTGGTTAATAGTCCTTAAAATGGCTTGTATGTAACAAAGCAGAAATAATAATAAGACTGTTGTGAAATATAACTCTGGAAAATGAGAAATGTGGAAGTACTGTTCTTAAAGTGAGATTGTCACTTCTATATCGTCATAGGCCAACAGACCTTTTGCTAGCTGGCAAAGTGTGCTTCAAGTGCATTAGCTATGCTAAAGAAACACAAATTGTATTTGTGACAATAAATTAATTGGACTTTCAATTTTAATGTGTTTTTGAGATAAGAGGGGATGCAAAAAGTAATGTAGGCCTACAAATGTTTTAATAAATTGGCTTTGTATTGAGGTTTATTTACTAGTTGGTTGCTTTGAGCTTATAATATATTGTATTTGGTGATGCAAGAGATATATTTGCGTAACCTGAACAAATACTGGTTTACCATCGTTAATGTGAACAAATGTTGAGATATTGTTACAATGGTCACTGTGTAGTTCAAGTACAACTAAAGAAGAACATTCATGGACATGAGTCACTCTATTGTGCTTCAGTTCTCATGTAATGATAATAGGGTTATTCATGCACTTCTTGGCAATGTATTAACATCTGTCGTTCCGTACCTTTCAAAGAGATGCTGGTCATCATAGAAAGAGATTGAGTTTGTCTCTCTTTGTTTAAGGAAGTAGAATAAATCCTGTGATTAAAGCTGTAAACAAGCTTATGATCCATTCTTCTGTATTTTAATAAACAGTTGCAGGATTTTGGATCACCTCCCTACCTGAAACCCACCAGGCCAGGGGGCAACATTTGATATACAGAACAGGATTCGTTAAAAATCCTTAGCTTTTCCATTGGCTTGTACACTAGTCAAAGGGATATTTGAGACATTTGACACTTTGACAGGAAAAAAACTGTAATGTCCACGTTTTTTTTGGCAAATGCGACAACAGACCACAAGAAGAATCAGAATGATGATCAATAGAGTGAGCGACACCCAAATGATTGGAAATGGGATTTGACTGCTTTTACCTGTAAGAGAAACAAAATTCAAAACATAAGATTCATTTAATTTCTCAATCCCATGCATTGTTGAAATTAAACATCAGTAATCTTTCACTTTCTACATTCCCATAGCTCTTCTGCACTGAGTCAATAATCATACCTGTTATCATCAGTGTGATGAATCGTGTATTTCTCCCAACTTTATTCTCTGCAACACAAATGTAATAACCAGCATTGGTAGACGTGGCTCTAGTGATAGTGACAGTCTTCTGGCGCCCCTCAGTGGTCATGTTTGAATTCACTGCAGCTGTGTAGATCCAGGTGATGTTTGAGGGTGGGTTACTGTCAGCACTACAGCTTAAAGTAACATTCTCACCCTGCAGTACCTCCTTGCTTTCATTTCCTTCTTTGAATTCAGGGGCATCTGGAAAAAATACCAAATTTTGAAACAGAAATAATATCCTTCAAAATATGTTATCATCTCAAATTACTTATTTTCACTGTTGAAAAATCATAAAAAGACTATATCATTCTGAAAAATTAAAAACTTAAAACTTACACAAAATTTCAAGATACAGTGTGTGTTCAGCTGTTCCATGTGTGTTGTGTGCATTAAGCAAGTATTTTCCACTATCGTTCTTTTTCCAGAGCTGTGGGGAAACCATCTGTTTACCATCTTTAAACCAGGTGAGGGTGGGTGTAGGTAATCCTACTGGTTCACAGATACTTTGATGTTTATCATTCACTGTGATCTCATAGTGCTCTTTGCAGGTGAAAGAAGGACTGTCTGTAAAAATTATACAAATTCATTTTCAGAGTAAATAATTGAAAACAAAATATTATCTTGTTTTATCAATATTTGGACAAAATATAAAATGATCCAGGTCTGATGCACTCACATTCCACTGTGATATGAACTGAGGTGTTGCTTCTGCCATGACTGTTTTGAACTATAGCCGTGTACTTTCCTGAGTCAGTCCTGGTCAGTGGCTTAGATGAATTAAGGATTTTCCCCTCATAGAACCACTGAACAGTGGGAAAAGGGTTCCCATCAGGCTGACAGGATAACATGTCAATGCTGAAGGCAGCATTTTCAACAACAGTGACGTGGTCTGGACAAGATTCCATGAATGGTTTATCTAGGAAGGAATATCAACATAGATTAATTTATATTTCATAGATCACAGAGCTGTGTCTTAGATCAGAAACATGAAGTAAGTTGGTGGGAATCTTACAAAGAACAACAGCAGTGTAAGGTGGTGAGGTTACATTAGGGGGGAACTTTGGTCCTTTGGGTCTGAGGTGCAGCTCAGCCTCACATCTAAAAGTTAATCCATTGTAATCTCTCAGAGTGGAGATTCTCAGGGTAGAAGATACGTTTACTGGAGTCATAGTGGAGTCATTAAACATCTGTGTGAGCACAGTTTCATTGCCTCTGTACCACGTCACTGTGAGATTTTGCACAGGAGCCACATTGATGACATCACATTTCAGATCATACTCTCTGCCCTCCACCATTGAACCATGACCCATGTCAGACACTGACACAGAATCTGGAGTTTCTGTAAATAAATAAGCGAAATCATTGCTATATCATATTACAAATTTCAATTCATATAGTTTATAACACAATAAAGCATTGTGGACATTGTGGTCATATGTACTTACTGTAAACAGTGATGACTGGACTCACAGTACACTGTGATCCATTAACCAGAGTAACATAGCAAAAAGGACTTGGAGTCCACTCTTCTAGTTTTTCAACCCTCCAAGTGACAACAGGAGCACGCTCAAATCCTGTACCTCCAAATGGAGCCTCCCAGCCCATTCCTTGAACATATCTGACTGATGTGCTGCAGTTGATTGAAACTGGATCTCCAAATTTCACAACAGTTTCAGAAGGTGTCAGTGTTAGTGGGCAACCTGCCATTCACAAGCAAATATATTCAGAGTTAGAGATGATTTGGTGTAAAATAAGACATAAGTCAGCAGTTTCATCTAAATCATCCACAATTTTAGATGTGAAGTAAGAATATATACCTCTTGGTTCAACATGAAGATGGATTGTCTTGGTTATGTTTCCCAGATAATTGGTAGCTGTGCATGCGCAGGTTTTATTGCCATGTACTCGAGGTAAACTGAGACTGGTTGTGTTCTCCAACATGTTTTTCCCATCACAAATCCAGTTATACACAAGAAGAGGGTTTCCAACAGCTTCACAGCTCATGATGATATCAGTGCCCTCAAGTGCATAAGTGTCATCAGTACTATTTTGTGTCTTTAGCTCCGGAGCGTCTGAAATGATAAACAGTTTTTTATCGGTTCTCACATTTACACAATTGAAAGCTGAACAGAAGGGAACTTGTGTTTAATCTTTAAAAAAAAATAATAATAAACTTCTGTTCATGTGTAAACAGCAGGATATTTACTCACAGTGGGCTGAAACTCTGTGTGTTTGAGAAATGGCAGGAAGTTTTGGTCTGTGTGGTCCAAAGTCCAGCTGAGCTTCACATCTGAACTCCACTACATTTTCTTCTCTGCTGATGTTGACTCTCAGAATAGAGGACTTATTTACTGGAGTTTTGGTTGTTGTGTCATTGAAAGATTCTGTCTGGATTTTTTCACTGTTTTTGTACCAGCTAACAGTGACATACTGAACAGGAGCAACATTGATGATGTCACACTGCAGTCTGTACTGTGTTTCTTTTCGCGTCACATTCACAAGCTGTACAGAATGAAAAACTTCTGGATTCTCTGCCAAACAAAGTTAGACAACAGTTAGTTACTCGTGATCGTTGCTTTTAGTTTTCTTAGCATTGCTCTGTATTCATTTCAAATTAAACTTACTGAATGTAATAACTTGAAGGTCCTTGCTGCATTCATGAGACTCATTTAGTTTTACTTTGCACTTGATCGTCACATTCCAATCTGACAGTGACACTGACTGGGAGATAGACATTTGTTCTTCTATGATGCGAGAGGTTTCATTTCCAACTGTAAAGTACAGCCCTTTATGTTCAGCCAGTGCTGTGGTGCAGTTTACAGTGACAGGATTTCCTTCATATTCTGCTATGATCTGACGTGGACTCAGAGTAAGAGGGTTGTGCTCTGGTGGGCATATGCTGTCAGCATCTGTAAATAGACAAGATTGATGTGCTTATTAGGTTTTATTTGTCCTGCTTCACATTTTTTCACACTAAGTATTAATAATAAACAGTACAAAACAAAATCAAAAAGAATCAGTAATATATGGTAAAATGCAGGATATTAAAATGCAGCCACTCATTTGCCTCAACTGTTTTTAAAAAAATAAATATATATCTTTGGAAAGAAACTGTGCTAAATACTGATTAAAACTAATACAATTCATTTTGAAATTAAAGTGCATTTATATGTTGTCTGTTATTTAAACACTATAAATAAATATAGTACTAAATAAGTATACCCCCTACTGCTTTCACAAGTTTTAAGAGGGTTTATGAGGTTTGAAGAGGCATCCACATGCTGCTAATCAAATCCATGAGGATGTTTAACTGATCATCAAGCAAATTCAACCCAAAGTCAGACTGTACAATGCTCAGATAAAGTCCAATAAAAAAGAGCTGCACGTCAGACTCTACAAAGCCTCACTCAGCATGTTAGATGTTTAAGATCAGTTTATATTGTGAACCAGACTGGAATTATAATTTGTTTTTAACAAATGTATTAAAGGTATTTTAATATTGGAAGAAATCTGCTTTAGTAGTGCACTTTCAAACCAGTGTTTTGGTTAGGATGTTTGAAAACACTCTGTATATTTCCTGGGGGTGAAATTCCACTAGGTGGCGTGGTCGCAGCTTAATCATAACATCTCTGACCACCTACACACACACACAAAAAAATTTCCCACAACTATGTGAGAAACTGATAACATTGTAAAGAAAGTGGTTACTGCAAGTCATTGCTGCTAAAGGTTTTTTAAAAGCTACTGAATGATGGGGTATAATTAGTCTTTCACAAGACTGCAAAGAGTCCTGTGAAAGCTTTATTTTTCATCAGACTGTAAAGTTCAATATGGCCCACGCTCTCTCAGTTTGATGAAAACGGAACTTTGTACTAGAAGTAACGTTCACCTCTCCCACTTAAAATGGGTTTTCATTTATTCTTTTAAAAGTCAGAGGTTACATTGATAGTCCTTCGAATTCCATTAGTACCTCATTAAAATGGGAGTATTTTATTTTTTTAAAAACACATATCGAAATTATTAGTTTTAGTTTGCTTTTTTGTGCATTTACCACCAAGATACCGAAAGTTAGGCCAAAAAGAAACTCAAAGTTACCTAAAAGGTTTTACTCCTGTCAACTCAATAAAATAATCAATTTTTCAGATAGATACAGAGTTAAGGAAAATCCCTTTGTACTTAAAGAACATCTTTATTACTCACCACATAGTGAAAAGATGAGTATGAAGAAGCTTAGCATCCTCACAGATAGCATGCTTGAATAGCATGCAGGAGGAATAATGAGATGGAAGGAAGTGAGCAGTGTTTCAGGATCGTCCAGACGATGTCCAGCTTAAGGACCCGGGTTAGATGAATATCAGTTCGATGCAGGAGATATGATGTCCGCCTGACAGGCTGGCAGTATCACATGCAGAAAGAAAACATAGAGGAAATTCAATGCTCTTGTGTACAGGAAACACTGTGAAACCCAAAATACAAAACCACATCCAGAGCCAGCGCTTTGTGAAGTAACGGTAGCTTAGTGATGCCCCTCCCCCTATGTTTTGTGCCATTATTCACTGTTCTTTTACAAAGTGTCTAATTTCTACAAAGAAGAGAGAAATTATGTGAGTTTACAGAGAAATACAAATTCTAGCACAAAAATGCACCACAGAAGGCAGATTTGTCAACCTAATCCATTTTAGTGATCACCCAGTTATTCACAGTCGATGTACATGTCATAGTTTTTATGTTTTTAATAAACACAGACACAGAAAGTTTGTTTCATTCTCTCTACACTTATGTGAGAATCATCCACATCATCTTTTTCTGTTTGCACATGTTCAGAATATAACCCTTTTTATGCTGGTTTGGTCATCATGGAAACTTGTTTGAGGGAGCAGGATCCTCCTTTGAACGCCATCGTGGTAGTGGCTTTAATAGTGTCTAATAATAGTGTTTAATAGTGTATATGACAGAGTTATTTATTGTATTATTTATTTCTTTAGTTATTATTAGTTATTTTAATTAGTTATTATTATTTATTTAGTTATTTATTGTAAGTGTTAATTCCTGGCTTTCAAAGGGCAAAAGGTCACCTATACTGCTCCCATTTTTGACCCATCTTGTCTCCTCTAGATGACTTTCCACCCTCCCTGAGCTCGACTCTGCTCACACCAGACCCACATGCATCAGCTAGTACTCTGCGGTCAGTCCTGCTATGCCCTTGAGTGAAGGGAAAATATGCATTAAGGGAGGATGTACAAAAAGCAACATGCAAATACAGTTTTATAATATGTCAACATATAGCATTTTGAAATTCAGTAGTATTAAATAAAAACATGAAAGGCATTTTATAAAGTTCCCTTACCACTAGGGAAAGTCTCATAAACAACTTCTCAGTTTTGTTTAAATAAGCAATTGAAAATCTGAGTGTAAAACCACGGTGGTAAGATGGGCATAGGAATCTGAAAAAGTAAAAACGTATGCAAAGAGATCAGCCTTAATGGTCTGTCATGACAGGCATGCTCTCGCAACCACACCATGTGCTCTCTTTCTCTTTAGACATTTGAGGAAGTGGTGAAAAAAAGAAAAGAAGACACTGGAGGAAGTGGTGCAACACAGAAATTATCCACACTTTTGTGTTCTATTGTTCATATCCTGTTCTTAACTGCAAGCTCAAAAGGCAAGTATTCTAAAAACATAAAGTCTTTTGTTCAGTGATAATGCTGCTAGCTGTTTTTCTCAGACAGATAGGATCGAAACCAGGGAGTCATTAATGCTACCAGCCTCTGCTGTTTATCTGAGCAGTTAAATAAATTTGACAGGAAATAGATACACTGCTCAAAAGATTAAAGAAACAGTTTGAAAACACATCATAACTCACCGGGAAGAAAATCACAATAGATAATATGTTGGAAATTAAAGGAGGCCACATCATTTAAGGGGAATGACAGTTATCAAGCTATCAAAGTGAAAGAAATGATGTGACAGGCTAGCACATTTTGCTGATACTTTTTTATCTGCAAACAGCAAAAAGATAGTATGTCTCAGTGGGCATGCTTTCTACCCTAATTGAGCATTCAAACCATGTTGTACAACAAGCTTCACTGACACACAAGTTCACCAATCTGTGGGCTCATTCACTATTTTGTAAAAGGCTGCAAAGGTAAACACCTCAATTCTAAGAAGGTTTGTAATAGTACAGCATATAAAGTTCTTTTTTGTGTTAAAAAAAAAACCCCAAAACAAATTCATGATTTGTTTTAGTCACAATACACAGCATTCGTGAGCATATGAGTATGGTTGTGTTTAGCAATTTGTAGCTCCAGGCAAGACATTTAGTGTTAAGAAGAGGAAAATGCTTGGCACCAGGGGTTTGTGTTGCTGTTTTCACTAGCCTAGCAAAAAGCTCTGCCTTGCATTCTCTTATCTGCCTCCAATCCCCATGCCATCTACAACACAGATACTGGAAAACAATCCTGTGATTTTGCTTTGTGCAGATATACATCATGACACTACTAAAAACCACTTGTAATGTTGATTTGATAGGTTAGTGGAGCATTCTGCAACTAAGCATGAGTGTAGATGTGTGTAATCACATACACCACAGATGGTGGTGGTAAACATCTCATTCTCTTTATTCTAAAGCTTCTCAAGGACTCCTTGCTCTTTTTCAGTAGTGTTAGAATCTTAAAAAGAAGGCGACTGGAGTTCTTTAAACTCTAGGAAGTTTAATCATCATGTTCTTTAGCTCTAAAGACTATGACCCGGATTACTGAGAAACTACACAGATACAGTTTCAATTTCCCTATCATAAAATCACAATTATTTTTGTTAAACCCCTTTAATAAAGCTGAAAATCTGCACTTCAGTTACATTTTAATTGAGTTTAAATGTTTGATTGTCCAAAACTTTATAGACCCCAACCATATCAAGTTTCAGTTGCAGCTGTTATAACTGTATAGTTGCCATGTTATCAATAATCCATAACTTGTTGTCCAACTTGACTTCAGTGGCAGATATGATATAATTTGATTTTAAAAGCTAGGGTTGTTGGCTTTTATTGAGCAATGACCTGCAGTTTGCACTGGCGCAGTTTGCAGCCAAGTTTGAAGTGACTGGGATCTAAATTACCTCCAAGTCTGATGCCCTGGCTCTCAGCTGGAAACAAGTTGCTGCCACAAGTGGAGACGCTTAAGAGTCTCAAGATCTCAAGAGCAAACGGATTGGTACAGTATCTGTGTTGATGCTGATTTTGTACTACTCTGTTGTGTTGAACACAGAGCGTGGTGTGTGAAGGCAAAGATGTACTGGTCAGTACAAGTTCTAGGTAGTGACTCAGAAAATGAGACCATGGATCCAAGTGGCCTTTGGAGATAACACAAGGAATTTGGGCATTTGGTAGGGGCTCAGAATAGAACTGCTACTTCTTCTCCAAATTGAAAGAGCCAGTTGGAGTGGTTCAGGCATTAAATCAGGATGCCTCCTGGCCCTTCTAGGCATGTCCTACCACAACCCAGTATCACAGCAAAATGTTTAATGACATCTCAGTCCACCGTGTCCATTTCACGCTTTGGAGATGCAAATCATGATTCATGTTTCATATTTAGACTATTTACATAAGTTGAAACTCCACTTAAGTACCTCAATAGTGTATGAGTTTGTTATGATCCTGTACATGCTTTTCTTAGGTTTTGAAATTTAAGAAATGTGTTTATTGTTTGGGTTTTGATTTCTGTTCTTTTTTTTTTGGAGTTCTGGTACACAAATAGTTCACAGACTGGGTTAAGTTGAAAATAATGTTTTTATTAAACACACAGACACAGATTAAGTTTGTTTTATTCTCTCTACACATGTGAAAATCATCTACATCATGTCTTACCTTTGCACATGTCCATAATTTAACCTTGTTATGTGGGTTTGATCACCATGGAAACTCTCTTCAGGTTGGTTAAGTAGTGTCCACTCTGATACCACACATCATTCATATTGGATTGGGCACATATTTGATACTACCAGGCTCATTTATGATCATTTAAATAACCACATTAATGGGAAAAAGTCAACATACAGCAGACAGCAATCAGATGGGATCAGTGGAAGTGGAATCCAAACTGGTGAGACATTGTGCCAGGAGAGGGAGTCCCCTTGGATTGCTATGATATTAACCCGACTGTAGCTGTTACCAGTCACTGTCAGGTTCCACATAGAAGCTGTTATATTTAGTTCTAAAGTAAGCAATGTCTAATGAATAGATTATGTAGTAGAAGCAATATTGCCTCCCTCTACATAAATTATAGAGGTCAGTTAGTATTTATCTAAATAAATAAATGTATCAGTTGTTCACTTCTATTGCATGCAGTTTATTAAAGTTTGCGTTTCATTTCTTTATTAGTTCCATACCATCACTGCTCACTCTCTTACTATAAAGCTGTCATTTACTCCCAATTTTTACTTGGTGAACGGTGAACGTAAAAATGTGAAGTTCTTCTCTCTTTGGCCTGGTGTTGGAAACAGTGAGTGTGACGAAGGTGTGCTCCCTGGCTCAGCTGCAGGGAAGGGGTGGTGCAGTGAGCTCAAGGGGCAGTGCCAGAGAGGTTGGTGGGACAGGTGTGTGGTGTTTTAGTTAATAAGCTCTCTCGCTCTCTCTTTTCCTGCGTTATATTTAATGAAGACGGAGGCTCCATCATTAGGTATGGGCTGAAAATCAAAATTGCTGGTGATATCCAAATCAACACAGTCTCCGTCTGTTTGGGAAGTGCTGCTTGTAACCAGACTACATGCAAATGATAAATGAACATTCAGGCTCGCCACAGGTCAAATGCAAAAACGTTCCTGGGTACAAACCATGCTGGTAATTCAAATGTCTAAATACCACTGAGTAACTTGTGTGGAGTATCTTGCAAATGTAACAGATGAACTTTTCCAGTCAAAGTGCTGAATAGTGGATGTATTCAAACTGTACTGTAAAGAATTCTTGCTCTGATTTCCCTGATCCAAGGATTCTCCTTCACACTGCCAACATCAATGCCATACATCGTGGTCTGGATGAAAGTGTAGAAGACACAGGAGGAAGGGCTGAGCGGGGCCGGTTTCCTTGAGAAAAACCTCCACGCTTCCTCCCACCTTCATGAATTTCATCAGGTGGTCAGCAGCATTAGATGTGCTAATCTTTGAAGACTTTCTTCCCTTAGATATTGGAGGTAACAAGTTAAGCAGCAGAAGGACGGCAGACACTTCACAGTCCCATACACCCTCCACCCTCGTCAGGATCATGCTGTGCAGAAACAAGCACCTCATCCAATTCTGCACTCTGAGGCAGAATGCAATCTTTGATGATCCTTGGCTTGAAGAGTGTTGGCCACTTGGCGAGTAATTTTGAGCTAGAAGAAGGGAGTAATACAAGAACTTTGTCTCCGGGTGAAAATTGCCTGAGTGTGGCCTCTCTGTTATACAGGCGATGCTGACATTGCTAAGCCTGGAGCAAATTCTCCCAAATCAACCTCCCCAATGTGTGGAGTTTTACTCTCAGGTCCAGCATGGATTGAATTTCATTCTTTGAGGGGCTCGGACCTTCCTCACAGCTTTCCTTAATCAGGTCGAGCACCCCACGCAGCTTCCTGCTGAACAGCAGTTCAAAGGGAATAAATTCAGCCACTCCAACAACCCAGTCAATAAGTTCAAACAGGACCTACATTAATGGTAGGGGGCACAAAGGTGCTTTTGGTATGGTTGGCTGGTTAATAAGTTGGCATTCCGGAAAGGATACGCACCAGCAGCGCACATCCTCTCGGATGCCTGGCCAAAAAAATTGGGTCATAATTCGCTCTTGTCAAACCCCCTATGCCCTGCCCTGCCATGGGGTTATAGTGAGCCACCAACAAGTGGGTGTGTGTCTCCTCCGTGCAAGTGTCACAACTCACTCGATACAGCCTATCTTTTAAAAATACAAAACACAGGTAGGTCAGGGCACACCACGTAAGCACCAATTTCAATCACTTGGTCAAAGGCTGAGCACAGGGTGTCATCACGAGACTGCTCCAGTGGAAAATCTCCCATGATGGGAATTACATTACATGCTACTAATGGTTGTGATCTCATCCCCGCATAGGGTGAGAAGCTTAGCAATCCGGGAGGGGCTCATTATGGACATACTTAAGAGTCCATTCTTTCACATCGAATGGAGCCAGTTGAGGTGTTTTTTTGCATCTGACAAGGATGCCTCCTGGGCGCCTCCTGGGTGAGGTGTTCCAGCATTGTCCTACTGGGAGGGGGCCCCGGGGCAGACTCAGGACACGCTGGAGAAATTATATCTCTCGGCTGGCCTGGGAACACCTTGGTGTTCCCTGGACAAGCTGGAGGAGGTGGCTGGGGAGAGAGAGGTCTGGGCTTCTCTGCTTGGGCTGCTGGCCCCGGCCCCAGATAAGTGGAAGAGGACGGACGGATGGACTCTTAAGTATGTCCATAATGACCACTCCCATTAAAAAACTTAACACCCTCAACTCTGCTACATCCAGATCCACTTCCTGTCTTTTTGTTAGTGCCACCATCTTCAAACATCACACATGAGACACAGGTCTCACTATCATCTTGCAAACCTTCAACTTTCACCGTTGCTGCTATTCTTCTGTCACAAGGAACCCCTGACTGCACTCTCTTATTAATCTTACGTGTACAATGTCCATTGCTTTGGGTGATTGACCCCACATTACCAGGTATTTAAACACATCTACCTTCACTATCTTTACTCCTTGCAGCTTCATTGTTACGCATGTGTCCTTCTCATTTACACACACGTATTGTGCTGACTTTAATTCCTTTTTTCTCCACAGTATTTTGCCACCTCTCCATATTATTGTCCACCTGCTCACTACAGATAACAGATACAGATTGTGAGTATCATAGATTATGAAGAATCCTGCATAAAATACTAATCACCATCACATACCTCTGACACTTAACTTCCTCACGCAGTACAGCAGTTCCCCTCTTGGGAACTGGCCAGATGAGATATATAATCTCTCCACGGGGGTCTGGGTCTCTCCCAGGGTCTGCCATGGTTGCCAGTTAGGCTGAGAATACCTCTTCTCATCCTATCTCTAAGACTGACCCCAGCCTGTGTACAGAGGAAGCTCATTTTGTCTGTCTGCAGTCCTGACCTCAATCTCAATGAACATTTGGAAATCAGCTTGGACATCCTGTTTGTGCCAGAGTGAGCACAACCACTGACTAGCAGTGTGTGAAAAGCTGGTGACCAGGATAAGGAAGCTGTGCCGGGCTCTTGTCTCTATGTATGTTTTTTTCCAACAGTGTAAGATTTATTGCAAAAAAAAACCATTGTTATAACAAAAAAAATATTAAACTCAAATTTCCTTACATGATGTGTTAAGTTTCTAAGTTTTATTATCTGCTGCCTGAGAAATCTCTGAACCCTTACATGCGATTTCAGATTTAACAGCTATTGGTCAATGTGAAACTGCCTCTGTAGTCAGACTTTGCTTGTGATATTTATTATTTTTCATTTATCTTTTGATTACTTATTTTTTAAGAAAGGAAAACACATGACATAATTTTTTTTTAAATATTTATTTAATTAATAGAAAAGTAATAGAAATAATAGAAAATAAAACTTTTTTTAAAAGCCCATCAGCATGGATCCATTGTTGAAGTGGGTGGGCCCACATTTCCAGGAATGTGAAGCTTGGAGTTTTTTATACAAGGGTATGAAATGGGTGTAGAACGTCTTTTTTTAATGAAAGAAAAATAATTAGGTAGCACATAAAATTAAGTTTTTGCTTCGATTTACAGAAAGCAGCAGATATCTTATTTGTTTCCATTAGTTTGTGTCAAAGGGATATCTTTGTCAGAAACAAAACTATAATGTCCATGTTTTTTCCACTGATTGCGACAGTAGAACACAATGAAGATGGAGATGATGATGGCTGCTACAAATGGCAAAGCCCAAATGACTGCAAAAGTGATTTTATTGGTTTTACCTGTAAGATAAAAAAAATAAAATAAAACTAAAGTTTACTTCTCAAAACTTCCTAAAATACATTGATCAATTTAAACATCAGCTAACACTTCTCTTTAGTCATCAGTGTCCTCTAAATGTTCCACAGCAATATTAGGCTTGAAATAAACAAAGACGTGTACCTCTTGGTTCAACATGAACATTGATCGTCTTGGTTACGCTTCCCAGATAATTGGCAGCTGTGCAGGTGCAGGTTTTAGTGCGATTTACTCGAGTTATATTGAGACTGTTTGTGTTCGCTAACATATTCTCCCCATCACAAGTCCAGTTATAGATAGAAGGAGGGTTTCCTTCAGCTTCACAGCTCAATGTGATATTAGAACCTTCAAGTAGATAGTCATGATTACTATCTTTTGTGTTTACCTCTGGAGCATCTAAAGAGACAAAAAGATGTTTGTTATTCGTTTAAATAATTACATGTTGTATGCCTCATTTTCACATTGTTAAATTCAGGTTAGAAATGAAAAAATCCAAGAAATATTCTGTTTTTGTGTAAACAGCAGGATGTTTACTCACAGTGGGCTGAAACATTGTGTGTTTGAGAAATAGCGGGAAGTTTTGGTCCACGTGGTCCAAAGTCCAGCTTGGCCTCACATCTGAGCTCAATGACTTTTTCTTCTTTGCTGATGTTGACTCTCAGAATAGAGGACTCATTTACTGGTGTTTTGGTTGTGTCATTGAAAGATTCTGTCTTGATGATTTTATTGTTTTTATACCAAGTAATAGTGAGATACTGAACAGGAGCAACATTGATGATGTCACACTGCAGTTTGTATTGTGTCTTGGTGTACTTCTTGTCCTCTTTGTGCTTCAACATCAGACCATGATTCATTTCAGAGATTGACACGGTCTCTGGGGTTTCTGCAAATGAAGCAAAGTAAAAAATACATTTAGAACATATGACAAATGGATGCGCTTGTTAGCATCAATATGAGAAGAATGAATGCATAAATGCATTGATATTAAAAGGTTGGGTTTTTCTTGCCACTAACAGAGTCTTCTTCACAGTTCTACATGAAAGTACAACATTTGGATCAGAGCTACAGCAGGTTACTCGACAACATCGTCTTCAAAGTTGCAGTGTCAGCAAACTGAAATTATGCCTTTGTTATACAAAATTAAATAAATAAAAGTATTTTACATCATAGCCTGTTTCATCTTAATTTCTAGTACAATAATGCAGTTTTGACAGATGTACTTACTATAAACAATGATGACTGGGCTCACAGAACACTGAAAATTGTCATTTAGAGTGATGCTGCAGAAAGGACTTGGAGTCCACCATTTCAGGTTTTTAACCATCCAAGTGACATCAGAACCAGGTTTAAATTCTTTGTCTCCAGCAGGAGTCACCCAGGCCATTTCAGCAACATCTGTGGCTGATGTGCTGCATTTGATTGAAACTGGATCTCCAAATCTCACAACCATTTCAGACGGTGCCAGAGTTAGAGGACAACCTGCCATTCACAATACCTTCAGTTAGACATGATTTGTTATCAAATCAAAAATAAGACCCACAACAAAAGAATAACACCCACAACATTAGAGATCAAATAAAAATAAATGTAAGAAATAAATAACAACTAAATAATAATAAAAGATGTGTACCTCTTGGTGTGATATGAACATTGATTGTCTTAGTTATGTTTCCCAGATAATTGGCAGCTGTGCAGGTGCAGGTTTTGTTGCGATCGACTCGATTAATATTGAGACTGTTTGTGTTCTCCAACATATTCTCCCCATCACAAGTCCAGTTATACACAGGAGGAGGGTTTCCAACAGCTTCACAGCTCAATGTGATGTTAGTGCCCTCAAGTGGTGAGATGTCAACAGTACAACTTGTGTTGATCTCAGGAGCGTCTGAAGAGACAGTTTTTCTTATCATTTTCACATTTACATAATAGAAAGCTGTAATGAATAGAACTTTTGTTTAATCTAGCCTAAAAAATACAATTAAATAATCTTCTGTTTGTGTGTTAACCTCAACATTTTTACTCACAGTGGCCTGAAACTCTGTGTGTTTGAGAAATGGCAGGAAGTTTTAGTCCATGTGGTCCAAAGTCCAGCTCAGCTTCACATCTGTACTCAGTTGCTTTTTCTTCTCTGCTGATGTCGATTCTCAGAATCGAGGACTCATTTACCAGTGTTTTAGTTGTTGTGTCATTGAAAGACTCTGTCTGGATGGTTTTATTATTTTTGTACCATCTCACAGTCAGATGTTGAACAGGAGCAACATTTATGATGTCACACCGTAACCAATATTGTGTTCTTGTTTCTTTATTGTAAGGCACTATGTGTACTTGTTCCTCCATCATTTGACTTTGATTCAGTGGATATATTGACACAATGTTTGGTGTTTCTGTGAACAGAGCAAAGAAAAATCAATTTTAAAAATCCATTCATCCATCCATCCATTTTCTTCTCCTTTTCAATTGAGAGTCTTCTATGGGGATAAACCAAGGGCAGCTGTCATTAGGGAAGCGCTAGAGTCCACACTGGGCTGGTCACCAATATGTCACATAGAAAGAGATAATCTTTCACTCCTATGGACAACTTAGAATCACTTCCATGCAGCCTCCACCATCATATCTGAGCATTTACAGTGGCACTTTCAGGAAGAGAAATCATTGCTTTCTTATATAAAAACTGTCAGTTCATGCTGTTTATAATACACTAACAAAGTTGTACACATGTACTTACTGTAAACAGTGATGACTGGACTCACAGCACACTGGGATCCATCAACCAAAGTAGCATAGCAGGAAGGACTTGGAGTCCACTCTTCTAGTTTTTCAACCCTCCAAGTGACAACAGGAGGACGCTCAAATCCTGTACCTCCAAATGGAGCCTCCCAGCCCATTCCTTCAACATATCTGGCAGATGTGCTGCAGTTGATTGAAACTGGATCTCCAAATTTCACAACAGTTTCAGAAGGTGTCAGTGTTAGTGGGCAACCTGCCATTCACAAGCAAATATATTCAGAGTTAGAGATGATTTGGTGTAAAATAAGACATAAGTCAGCAGTTTCATCTAAATCATCCACAATTTTAGATGTGAAGTAAGAATATATACCTCTTGGTTCAACATGAAGATGGATTGTCTTGGTTATGTTTCCCAGATAATTGGTAGCTGTGCATGCGCAGGTTTTATTGCCATGTACTCGAGGTAAACTGAGACTGGTTGTGTTCTCCAACA